>NC_071108.1:6310000-6585000 GCF_024256425.1 Clarias gariepinus | reverse complement strand
GCACACACACATATATACATACACGCGCACACACACATATATACATACACGCGCACACACACATATATACATACACGCGCACACACACACATATACATACACGCGCACACACACACATATACATACACGCGCACACACACACATATACATACACGTGCGCGCACACACACACACATATACATACACGCGCACACACACACACATATACATACACGCACACACACACACACATATACATACACGCGCACACACACATATATACATACACGCGCACACACACATATATACATACACGCGCACACACACACACATATATACATACACGCGCACACACACACACATATATACATACACGCGCACACACACACACATATATACATACACGCGCACACACACACACATATATACATACACGCGCACACACACACATACATACACGCGCTCACACACACACATATACATACACGCGCACACACACACACATATACATACATGCGCACACACACACACACACACATATACATACACGCGCACACACACACACACATATACATACACGCGCACACACACACATATACATACACGCGCGCACACACACACATATACATACACGCGCGCACACACACACATATACATACACGCGCACACACACATATATACATACACGCGCACACACACACACATATACATACATGCGCACACACACACACACACACATATACATACACGCGCACACACACACACACATATACATACACGCGCACACACACACACACACATATACATACACGCGCGCACACACACACATATACATACACGCGCGCACACACACACATATACATACACGCGCACACACACACACATATACATACACGCGCACACACACACACACACATATACATACACGCGCACACACACACACACATATACATACACGCGCACACACACACACATATACATACATACACACACATGCACACACACACGCACATACACATACACACGCACACACATACATATACATACACACGCACACACACACACACATATACATACACACACAGACAGACGTCTACACGGTTGGGCTTTATTTTGCCATGCTGTTATCGGTCATGGTGGTTCATAATCTTCACATCTCTACACTTAACATTAGGTTCCTCTAACTGTTTCCTGATAAACCAAATCAACTCACTTGTTTATTTAGTCGATTTTTCTCTCTATCGTTTTCTGTGACTTTGTGGAATTTGAAAATATACTGTGCTACAACTTTGCTGTTTTGGTGTAAACACTGTTTCGGAACAAGACAGTTTTCTCTTTTACAAAACTGAGAACAATGTGAAGGAAAAACTTCAGAAACTTTACCCTGAACATGATCTCAGGCTGGCTGAAGGACGTCAGGGTGCAACTCATTGTTCATAGTTTTTAAACTGACATCCACATAATCCTATATACTGTACACACACACACACACACACATACATATATATATATATATATATATATATATATATATATATATATATACACACACACACACACACACACACGCACAGTACACACACACATGTAACAATTTTTTTAAGCAACCTGCGTAATGAATTGTAGAAACCATCTTGTTGCTTTAACTGATTCTGTCTGTTGAAATTCGACACCATGTTATGTACAGAGAAAGGGTGCGAGGATGTATTTATGGGTAACAAACCAAAGTCCAGTGAAATTGAAGACCAGTTTCTCCTAGGTATGTGCATGAAACATATCTCCTTATGCTGCTTTTTGTTTTTAAATTTCGGCGAGCGTGCTAATTAAAACAAGAGCGTGCATGTCTCGGTGTGCGGTAAACTCCGGCGCTCTGGTTTGCTGTCATTTCTCTACAGGCTCGCTTCACTGCTCTACAACAAATGTTAATGAATAATCATTATTTGAGTAATTCACATTAAGAATTGAACCCAATGAAAATGTATTAACCTGTAAGGTTTGTTTTGCATAATGTTTCTCTGCAGCTCACTTATCAAGTCAAACCAGGACTTTCCGTTGATGAAATTTCTCTTGAATGAAATCGTAAAACCGAACGACATTTACAGAAGCACTGTACTTCGAGCACAGTTCGGGGATGAGACTCTTAGCAGAAGTAAAACATTTGCTTTGCACTTGCATGGCAGGCGAAGCACATTGTATTTGTAATAGACTCGTTTTTGCCAAAGAACCGAGAGGTGGTGTTTTTGACAGGCTTATTATTTTTCTTTAATTCTGTTTTGTTTATTTTGTAAATTTCTCACATAACTAATTTGTTGGGATTGTGTTGCTAGAACTGTTTAAATAAAAGCTTAATGCAGAAAAAAAAATGTACGTCTTGTTAATAAAGCATTTTTTTTTTTTTTACATTGATTATGTTTAGACATTTGGCTAGTCATTTCCTGGTCTATATATCACAACCTGCTTTTAAAACTTTTTTTAGTAATCAATTAATAAAAAAATAAAAACAAATATAAATAAAAAGATACTGATACCTGTATTACTGTTCAGCTGGACCTCACTGCTGGACTTCACCACCCTGCCATTGCTCGACTCGGTCTCTGGAGTCAGCTGATCTTGGCAAGACTCCGTGTTTTCTGGGTCCGGTCTGTCCCCTGACACCGGCTCTTTATCCTTTATCCGTGTCTCTTTCGGATGAGGCGCTTTAAAAGTGGAGTGTGATTGTGCGGAAACAGAAGTGGACTGTGCTGGAGCGAAGAAACTGCCGTCTTCCTCATCATCAATGTCCCAGGCATCGTTGGTGCTGCGGGCAAACTCGTGGAACGTGGACGGCTTCTTTGATTTGACGCTTACTGCGTTCGTCTTTGGAGTGTCTTTCAGGAACCTGACCATTTAGAAAAGTAGAAGAAACTTTAAGTGAAAGAGATTCTCAAGAAAATTTTATTCAAACAATTTGTTAAAAAAAAAAAGGGGGGGGGAAGGGGGGGCAGGAACAAATGCTCGACTTGGACACTTAGGTTCAACGGGCAACAGACTGGGATGGATTCGAGCACAGGCACAGAAACCAATGAATACAACAAGTTAATTATCCACTGAAGGCTCGTTATCCATGCAGGCAGCTGCACTTACGAGCAGAGTACCCGAGGGTCCACAGGTGGGTACCGCGCCCCGTAGATAGGCTGCAGACTAAAAGAGAGCAAATAACGGCAAGAGAGACAGACAGAATAAGAGAAACAGATCATGCTACTGTGCAAACTTTTTTGTTTTTTGTAAATAGTAAGAAATTTGAGTATCATACAAATACGATAGCTTGAGACATAATTGAAAGTCCAATTTTTTATTATGATTTATTTTTAAACCACGATTAATAAATGACTCATTCACTTGTAAAGACACTCACTGAGGCCACGCCTCTTCTTTCACTGAAACTAGCCTCTAGTTTCATTAGACTCTTCTCTGGTACAACTATGCACCTTCCTTATTCACCTTCCTTGAAACTGACACTCACAGAAACCGCACCTCCTTCACTGGATATGTCATTCACAGAGGCTACACCTCTTTCTATGCGACTGAAGCACAGAGGCCCCACCTCAAATTTCACTGGTACAAACATGCAGAGGCCACGCCTTTACCTTTCCTGGAACTGACAATCACAGAGGCCACACCTCCTTCAAAGTGATTTAGTTATCTAACTAAGTTAGTTATTTAGTTATATGAGATAGTTATCTCACTTAAAAACCATGCGCAGTGGGCCTCCGAGTGGCGCTAGTACTGTGCTCGACGTAGATCGAGAGTTTGATTCCTGGGTGATGCTGTAACCTCTTGCAGTCTGAGGTCTCTCAGAGGGGAGGGATGAGAAGTACTTAGTGCTCCCACATTAATCACCGCTCTACAGCCAATCAGGGGCGTATCAGTTATATCTCGCCAATTTAAAGTGTAAACCGACTGGTTCATCTCTATTATAAGTGCAAAAGTAGTTTTAATAAAAATTGGAGTCAGTGTGTCAATATGGGAATCGGCACATAAACGAATCGCAATTTATAACTTAATATCTCCCCCAACAAAACGGGTAGCTTTTAGCATCTTTTCCTGAAAACAAAGGAGAGCACACAAAAGGATTTATATCCACATGTGTTGGCTCAGCAAGGAAAACTGCTTTATGATGTACTCTTAGAACACCGCAAATCCATAAACGGAGCAATTTATTTCTGCAATCTTTATAAACAAGGGCAAACGGTTTGGGCTTTGGCCTCAAGAAGATAAATGCAGCATGGCTGCTTCGTATTATGGGGCTACAGAGAACAATGGTGGTATTTTGCAGATTCTGCACAAGGCCAGATGAACGTACTGTAAAAGAACACACTGTTCACGTCAAAATCAATGAGAGCTGAAAGAGTCTTGGTGAGAACACAAAGACAAATAATCCTCCGACAGTGTCGCTGGGTGAGAACAGGAGACTTCCCACGTAGACATGCTGTGCTCTAATCACTTTGCCAGAGGCAACTGTTATCTTCATCACATGGTACACATCCATTCTGTTCAACACACCATTTTGGGGTTATGGCTACACACTAATGGTCTATCTGCCGTGGACTAATGTAATAATTACAATATAAATGACTTTCTTTTCCTAATCTACTGCAGTACCCAGGTGGCAAGATCTCACGCTTCTCGCAGCAGACGGTCGCATCAGATATAAAACTAAACGACGCTAATGGCCATAATTAATGATCATCTTTTTTCTTGGTGGCTTGGATACACAATACTCGCAGCGCAGCTTCTAACCGTACACTTTCCTACCTTTAAATACTGTAGTATATACATATATTAGCTTTAGATTAATCAACATACAGACATATTTGTTTGTTAAATCTAAAACACTGACTTTACTGACTGCTTGAGAAAGAAAATGTACATCACTCACATGAGTTAGCCCAAACATGGGGGCGGACATTTTCCCCCAACGCTCGGTAAGTCATAAGGAAATGACATAGAATGCTGCAAAAGTCTTGATCCACCCATCCTTTCTTTATATTTTGCTCCACAGAGCCAGAATTTCTTGAGTCTTGAGGAATCATTCTCCAGACTTCCTGAAGGTCTGTTTTGTCTCTCACTTTCATTTCATTCGTTTCTGAAGCAGTTATATAGCAGTTTCATAGCAAAATGTTTTTGTTTGTTTATTTGTTAAGCCACAACGTGACCTTTGAATCATTCATAACTTAAGGCATAAACCAGTGAGATTAATATACTGGTGATGCTGAAGTGATGGGTTGTTCACGAACGATTTGTTCTTTTTGAAAAAGTCTTGCGCGAATCACTGCAAAACTCCTGTAGGTTATGTACAGGAAACAGAAATTAGGAGTTACCTTTGAATCTTTTAGTCCGAATCGTTTGTTCTTTTGTCACGTGACTCCCATAGACGCTATGAAGTGCAATAGATTCAAAAGAAGGACGATCCGACTAAAAGATATGAGAGGTGAGCGGCTCATTCTCTTCATCTGTATGTCCTTAGCTGCATTGTAATATTTTCATTACTGGAACTAGAGCCAACACTTACACATTTGTGTATGTAGACGTGTTGGGGGTCCGTTTATTGTAAATTTAACATTTTATTTTATTTCTGATCAAAAGAACGAAATGAACTAAATGACTTAAAAAAAGATTTATTCATTTTGATGAATGACATTCAAAGAACTAAGTTACTAAAATGATTCAAACTTCCCATCACTAGAATACTGAGCGATCGGAACAGACGAGAGGGGAAATGTGGTTGCTGCGAAGGTTGTTATATGAACAACCAAATTTTGAATTACCAGTTTAGAAACTTTGCAGCATGTCACGCTAAAACAACTGTTCTCATTTCTTTATTTTATTCTACATTATATAATTTACTTTTATTAAATGAATAGGGTCCCAAGACTATAGAGCTTAGTACTGTAATTCCACTCAGATATTAGCACTTGAATGCAATGCGGCACTATATTTTAAATTATCTTGTTTATCTTGTAACTTTTTAAAACTTTAAATTGCAAATTCAATATATCTGAAGTGATATTTGATTATTTTGCTACAGGTCTGCAGAGACTTGCTGCCTGTACCATTAAATGAACTAATGGAGAGAATCCTGCAGCACTAGTTAAAGCCAGACTGCATTCACTCGGATCACAGAACACACTGAACAAAACGTCCTGTACTGAATAGTACGAATATGAACATGCACGCCATTAAACCCCTTTAAGAAATAAATAAATAAATCTGAAACCTTAAAGTCAGGGTGCATATGAAATGGATTTATAATATGAAACACAAGATGGATCTTGGAACTACATTCCCTGGCTATTGGGGATGGGAATCTGATACGATATTTATAACGATACCCAGGTGCCAATTCGATTTGCATCATGACTCTGTGATCACGATTTTATAATTATCCTAATTAAACATTAATTTTGCTTATTAGATTTTGTTACAATTCTAAACAAACTTTAAACAGCTGCCACTGTTGCACCCTTGAGCAAGTGGATTTAGATATATAAAGGTAGTCCCCGACTTACAAACGAGTTCCGTTCTGACTCGTAAGTCAGATTTGTTCTTTAGTTCAATAAAGTGAGACTTGTACGCCTTTGACACGGATATACAATGTAAAGCTTGGCTAAATCTGTCCCCTTTCCCACACTGCCATCATGTGGCCAAAAAACATAATCACAACTAAGGAAATGAATCTCACATAATTGTAACAGTGTTGTCTCTGCGCCTTTAAAATGCGAGAGGAATCCCGTATGCCATTTTGTCTTAGAACTGTTTTCCACTGTATTGGACTGTGAACTCTGTTTTGTTGAGAATTTCTTTTTTGTTGAATAGGACTATTCACCAGTGAGGCCGACTCATTTCTCCCATACACACAACCCACCCCACCCGCAACCCACCCCACCCGCACCCCACCCCACCCACCAAAATTTATTTTAAAAAATGGTTTTGGAGTCATTGTCCTGATGCATGAATTATCACATGAAAGACTTGTGATACACCACTGAATTAGTTTTTTCCTCCCAATCTCTACTAGCTAGTTCCCTACATGCACCATGTAAAACATGATAAAGTTCATTGTATTTTCACTACTCTTAATTTTAACAAGACTATTTTAACAAGGTAACTTTTGTCTTTTTTTGTGATGTAATGCCCAACATGGAAAGGGTTTGGTGTCTCGACCACTCCCTCCATGTCGATCTAAAAAGCTGCCACTTGCTCAAAAGCACCGCATATCGTTTTTCCTTGACCAACCCCCCTCGACCAATCACGACTCAGAGGGCCAACATCACATCAGCTACACGCCTCTTACCCTGCAGCTACAACAGATCTCCACTGTACACACACACTTTACTTAAGCACACAGAAAAAGCCCTAATGTTGAATTACCACCCAGCGTGCTGAAGTGACAACCTAGAGTGTTTATTTATGTCCTCTACACACAGACACTCTATGGGTGTTAATTCCTTTGGGTTTTGTACTATGCATTTATGACCTTAAGGTTCTTTTAGCTTATCAGTTGTTCTTACATTCATCTGTTGAGAAACTGGTCGTGGTAAAAAGTCTATGGGTGCTGGAGTGGTTGTGCCGGGTGTCCTTGTGAGATATCAGAGGCCTTGGGTATGTTCCAGTACTGCTGTTAACATATGCTTGTCAACTTTTTTTTTTTCCTTTGGGCAAACCCTGGCAAGATATAAAGGGCAGCTGCATTCATTTATTTACCAAAGTTAGTTACATGGCAGCTTGGAGAGACAAAGTGACTCAGTACGCACAGTAATTTGGTTTTAATGAACTAAAATTGTACCGCACTGCTGTAGAATTCTTAAATCTCGTTCGTCAGCACCTCTGCGAGCAATTCCAGCATATAGATGTTTAGCAAACAGGCAAGTTTGTGTTTTGTGGTTTCTCAGGACCATGACTAGCTGCATGACAAAGCAACTTCATTTCCCATGGTGTAAAAGTAACGAGGGGAAAAAAACAGCAAAAGAAAACGTACAAAATTGTTTTTGCAATGCTGAGACGAGAAGCATTGATAATGTCTTAGATGATGGGTCATTCAGGGTTGCCAGATATATCACACACAGATGCCCACACTAGTTCATTTCCAATGGTCTTAAAAGGCTTCATGTTAATAAACAGTCACAAAACAAAATGATTGTGTAAAAATATATCTACAAAAAAGTGTAAATGAAATAAGTATTTTTGTAAAAAGAGTATGTTTGCAGGGGCCCCTTTTAGACACCCAATAGTAGTGTTTCGAATATTAACTGACTGAATGCACTTTTCACCAACATTTTCCTACTGTATTATTTTTAAACCTCTACCACTTAAAAAGTGTAATATAAGTCCCAGTTTGAATATATATTTGTATATATTCATATATGAAAAAAATATATACACTAGTGCTTGGAAGCCATTAAGCCTGAGTTTTCTCGGTTCGCCGGAACCATGATCGGACCTCCTGCTTTATATCTGAACCCCTGGCCTCACAGGAACTCCTTAAATGACGCAAACGTGAAAATTGGTTCGGACCGAGGTCAGGACTTTACGGGGCTGGGATGTGGCAATAACTCCCAGCCGAGTTCCTGTAATGTGCAAGTGGTGCTGGTGAATGATTGTGTGTTCAGTTCCCACAGACATACGTGTCTCTTCCGCAAGCTGGTGACAAGTTATCTGCCGATTTTCAAAAATTGGGTGTTCCACTCGCTGAATGTTCACGGGGAATGACTGCAACGGGCTCTGAGCCACCTCGGCTGATATCGCCATTCACGGATGTAAAATGTTCGCACCACTCAAATGTTTAATCGCAACTAAGAGTCTCATCAACGTACTGTGCTTAAAGCCAAAAACTTAACTTAATAATAAAATCAATAATAATATTATTATTATTAATAATTTAATAAAATGACTGTAATAAGTTTGTCTTTACAATAAATGTCATTATTTTGATTTAAATGCAGCACTAAAGTGTATAAGAGCAGGACTGAACTCAGCATGGCCAGAAATAAGTTAAGAAATAAGAGAGGGGAGGAAAATGTTAAATAAACCAGTTTGCTAAGGAGACCCAGGAATTCCAGCAATATTAAAATCAGACATATCATCTGGTCCATGTGAAAAGTGTAGGACCTGTAAGACAATGTGAGCCACACTGATAAAGACCCTTTAGATAAAAAAAATAAAAAATGAGGTAAGAGATCTTCAAGCTTACACAAGCTCGGTCGCCTACATTTTACTGTAACTTCACAATCCACTCCTTAGGCCTAATCCTACTGAAATACAGAATTACACAAGACAGTTTCTCAATGTAATATTTAGTTTCTATGGGGAAAGAAAAACTCAGACAAGCTTCATGAAATGTGACACAGCTGTGTGTCCTGTTCAGATAAAGGGAAATACCTAAGATAGTCTATCAGTAGTGACAGTTAGGACTTCCCGTTTTTTAAGAAGTCTGAAACAAGACAACATTAAAACCACAAAGCCAAAAATCACACTTGTTTTTTAAGCAAGTCATTCATATTATAACCACAGAAAGAAGGACAGTGATTCACTAAAGTGTTGTGATGCTTTCAATAGCCATGATTTAGCACATAGATTACCATATACACACACTTTAAAATGGAGACATATCATTCACAAATCACATGCTCACGATTCTGTAGGAAGTGAAAACCCTGATGTGCTTCCCAGCCCTATGTTATGATTGCCTGGAAACCTAGTTGCTAACATAACTTACAGTACAGGCGCTCCTGTTAATCACATTAACAGAGACTAAGGAACATTAACAAGGATACTATGATCATGTGGGACATTGTGTTTGTGTTCTCAACAAAAGTCAGTTGGGCAACTTTTTGTCTATTCATTTTGCACATAATAGATGTTATATAATTAATGCTGCACAGTTAATCAAATAAAACTCTAAATTGCAATGATAACCTGTGAAATTGTTTAATCTTTAAAGACTGCAGTTTGATACAGGTAATATATGCTTATTCAGGAATTCATTGTTTTTTTTTTATGTAGAGTTATGTAAAGTTAATAAATAGGCTTAAATGTGGGCAAACCTCCTTTTTCTGACATCATTTGCTCAATTGTTTGTTGTTGGCTTCGATAATACGAAATTAACACAAAACAGTTAAATATTACAAAACGTGTCAAAGTGATTTTTTAAATTTTATTTTATTAGAAAATCGTAAAGCCCTAATCTTTATCAGGCTTCTTTTTTTTAAAGCAAACTTGCAGTAAGGCCTATATTTTGTGTTCATTTCTAGAGATTTTTAACTATACTTGGCTATCAAATCAGTATTTTCTAAATGTTCTGATTGTTTTTACCGCACTAATATTGATAGATTATAGTGTTGAAAATTTGCAATGGCAATTATCTAGAAATTTTTTTACATTTTTTTGTACAATTATCTGTACTAGTACTAGTGATAAACAAAACAAAAAAAATAGCGGTGATCCCTTCAGTTGATCAGTGTCGGGTTTTGACCAGAGGATCACTTTGGTCTCGGTATTATTAATTAAAGCCACTGAATAGTACTGTAGACTACAGGAACACTGCTGCACCTGATACACACATACCATCCATCCATCCTGCCTTTTAGGAATCTCTATAGTCCAACTAGGGACCGTGGAGTCAAATAGTAATTACCACTGTATTTATTCCCATTTTTATGACTGTGGTAGGACCTCTGATCAACATTCATATGAACATACACAGACACATAGCCCACTTAAGTGTTCTGAAGAATACAAGAACACTGCTGCCCCTGATACATTCGTACCAGCAATATGCTCCCTACCATCAATCCACCTAGGAACCTCTGTTGTTCAACCAGAGACCATGAAGGCCATTGTATTTATTCCTATTTTTATGAATGTGGTAGGACTTCTGCTTAACATACCAGACAATTTAAGAACACCAATTAACCTAATCAGCATGTCTTGGGATAGTGGGAGGAAATCAGAGGAAACCACCCAGAGGAAAACCACCAAGCATGGGAAACTCCTTTTATAAACATTTATAACACTAGTGTAAGCACTCATCGTTAACGGGAAAAGATTTGGTAGAAATATTAAAATGGTTAAAGCTAAAAATAAGCTGATTAGCCTTAATGCATCAGTGATATTATTTCAGCTTGAAGTCCACGTACATGTCTGTCTGTCACTCTGTATGACAGAAAACTCCGCCTAACTTTTACTAAACATTTTGATTTCATTTATGGTTCAACTTAAACTTCAGTACTGCAAAAGTTGAAGTTAATTCTGTTCGTCATTTCTGCGCGATACTGCGACATAACATTTCACATAACTGGCCATTACTTAACTTCTACTTTAAATTTGAGCACTTCAAGTTCACAGACTGCTGTGGATACGTTTGCTGTAACGACCCATGTTTTATCTCACAACGGCACATTACATCACATCACTGCTTTTTTTTAGCGCCACGGGTGCGGAAAACGTGCGACAAACTGGTTCCAAACTTCCTGCAGAAAGAATTATCATACAGTACACTGATCTGTCCATTCATCTTTGAAGGTAGTCTGCCTGCCTTCCTTTTTCTTTTTCTTTTTTGTAAGCCATGCTGTGTCATGCTTTTGTTTTGTGTTGATGTGATGTAATCGGGCACAAAATTGGTCTTCATTTCTACTAAACATTTTGATTTCTTTTATGGTGCAGGTTTAACTAAACATATATATTAAAGTATTCATTCAATTCTGTCCAGCCAGTTTCGCGTGGTGCTGTGACATAATCTGGTTGGACAGACATACAGACATACAGACAGACAGAAGAATTTTCTGAGACGGGTTTCGGGTCCTCCGATGTATGAAACCTAAAGATATCATTGAAAGAGCGAGTTCTGACCAACGTACGGACAAAACCTTACTTTTATTTACATAGTTAGGCTATGGGACAGTGAGACACGATTCTGATAGCACATGACAACATCTGTTTATGTCCATGACACATCTGGAGACACCAGCTGACCTCCTGTAGGTTTGGACATTAACTACTGTATTAATAAGCCAGAAGGCTCACACATAAAAGTTTGTTTGGTTGACAACACTCAGGTTGAACTACACCAGCACAAACAGGATAAACAGGTAGTTAGTCTTCAAGCGGATTATAAAAGACAGAGACACGGGATGCCACTCTTTAGATTTCTCACCTTCCGGGAGTCTTCGCGTTCCTTCTCCAGAAGTGAATTTTATTATCGGCGGCCATGGCTGCAGAGCCGAATTCCCCCTAAACAAACATTACAGCATTCTCCCTACATTTAAGTGATGTTTCCACCAGCGGTGTGAATTTAAAACCTGCTCTTGTTACCCTGCATCACGACGCCTCGCCCTGTTTAAACGCTGTTTTTAGCAACACAACCTGAGCGGCTGAGACTCTGCGCTGGACGCCGCCATCTTGGAACGGCACTTCGTTCAACCGTGATTGGTTAAAGCTTCGAACAGGTGCAGGGGACTCAACCAATAGGAGCGCGCCGTACCACGAGGAGGCGGGATTTCTTTTGAATCTTGTCGATGTGACCGTTTTGACAGGTGCAGCCGCTGCAGTCCAGAGCCAGAAGTTTGCATTTTTCATGGTTTTTGATTAGTAAAGCAAATGATGTGGTGGAGAGTAGGAGGGTTACAGTGGCTTAAAGTTTGGCATAGCGTCTTCAGGGCTAGGAGGGGTTGGAATTTCACCCCCTCCAATGTGTGTGTGTGTGTGTGTTTTTTTTTCCTTAGGGTACTCAGGTTTCCCTCATAGTCCAAAGACATTCATTATAGTCTGAATGGTATTTTCAGATTCAGATTTTTTATAACGTGTGTGTGTGTGTTATTAATGTTATATGCGACAGGACAGAGCCCATCTTGGGTGTCCCCTGCCTTGTGCCCTGAGCTTCCTGGGATGGTCCCTATACCCACTGCAATCCTACACAGGATACACACAGTATGGAAAATCAATAAATAAGATGAATTATACAACTATATATATAGATTCAGCCAAAAATATGTATACACACGCAAAAGTATGATGTATATTATATTATATTAATATAACATTAATAATATAATCATATCATATCATAATTATTATAATATTATCATTTATATCAATATATAACATATAGCAATACATTTAGTATTAAAATATATTTTCTTTCCTGAGGTTTATATATATTTTGTTGGCTGACTCTGTATATATACTGTACAGTAAGTCCCCTACATACAAGCGAGTTCCATTCCAATTTGTTCGTAAGTCCAACAAACATTATCTAGGTACTAGAATACTAACACAATTGCTTATACACAATATATAATATATTACAGTACAGCCCTAACAGAATAAAGCAAACAAAAAAAATAATGAAAACATTTTAATCTTGCAATACCTTGAAAAGTACAGTATATGTCTGCCATCTTTTCACCTTTTTCCATTCTCTCAATTACTTTCACTTTTGTCTCCATCGTTGTTTCTTGCCGCTTCTTACCGGTACCAACTTCATTGCTGCTGCTTTTACGATTTCTGTTATGTCCTGACCACTAGTGTCTCCAGAAAGTGTCTCCATGAAACATCCCATAAGAGCTGCAGTTTTTTGCAGGGTGGGATTGTTTTAAATGAAGCAAAATCAATGCAATTGTTTAAAATGAAGCAAAATTAATCTAAACTTTAAATGCCGTATATTATATATATTATAAATATATATTCATATTATATTCAGAAAGCAAAATCTAAACTTTTAACCTCTTGGGACCCAAATATCCCTATATGAGAAAAATAATTTTTCTACCAACTACTTTATCTAACTATCCACAGGGTACTGGTGGCTCATAGTAGGTTTCCCACCCAATGCTCAAACCCCAGCCACTGGATGCAGTGCCACTACCAAGCCCAGATATAATGGGTTATAAGAGGGTTGCCTCATGACAGGCTTCAGGCGTAAAAACCTTGTATGCAGATTGGACGGTCCACTGTGGCATCCCCTCAATGGGAGCAGCCGAAAGACTAACAAAACTTTGGACATATATACCTGTGTGACGTTATATGAGGACCACTGGGTATAATTCCTCTGCCCAAAGATATTTAATTAAGTGCCTGGTTATCAACTGTCATCAAACAGTGAAAACAAATGCAACATACACAACAGTAGAGTTCAGCTTTCAAGAGGTTACATTTTTTCATTTTTTTTTATGATTTGTGGGTTCATTTCACATAAGTAAAACAACTACAAAAGTACAAAAAACTGTGTTCTTTCTCAACAGAACAAATAGTGTTTCAAGTTTGTACATTCCTTCAGTGTAACATATCTGCTAGTTACAAAGTTTAAAGATTAACACATTTTTGTTTCTTACTGATTATCTACACTACTGGGTAACATAGTTGACAATTTCCTTACTTCAACCCATAACTTCAGCAGTTTGAATCGCCTGGTTGATGGTATAAACGGTATAGATAAAGTCATGAGCATTTGCTGAAGCTGCAGTCTGAGCTGCTGTTATACAAAATCGGAATATAAAAATTATAGACTTTTTAATAATCTGATAGACTAGGATAACTTCTTGATTAACTTCGATTTCATTGTATCCTTTTCTTTTGTTCTATTACTATCCTTAATATATATATATATTTTCATAAAGTTGCTCCTAAAGCTCAGGTCTTAATTTTTATTTATTTATTTATTTAAATTCTATTTTTTAGCAAAAATGCATTTAGTAACTCCAGTGGAAACCGAAAGGCGCCTTGTTGAGTAAGGAATGCTGATCTGGACTTGCTGACGTGACCTTACGGGTTGAGGTTGTAATTAAACAAGCCCTGCCTGGTGATCTTCAGTCCGTCTAGTTAATAAACAAACCCTTACTGATGACCTTCAAAACACCTCCTATATAAACACTGTTTATTTCATACACTACATGGTGGACAGAACAGAACAGAATCGCATGCAGCCCCAGTGGTATGGGTTTATAAGTAGAACTGTTTTGTCTGGATTATAAAGTAACATGTAACATGACAAAAACCTAATGTTTCTGGGTTTTGCATGAAAATAGAAAGGAGCGAGTGTGACAAAGTAACCAGGAGGAGGAGGCATATTCTCCAGCATGGACAGTTAAACCTAACAGCTGTTTTACTTAAAGTACTGTACAAGTCTCGGGCACATACAAAAAAAATGGTGTAAATACATTTTTGAAAGCATTTCTGCATAAAAGAATCTTCTACATAAAAATAAAGACGTACTAAAAAACAAACACAGTCATTATGTGGTGTGAATAGTTTTACTTGAACATAATTAGTAGTGTTAGAAACAGATTTGTGCCATCAGTTGCTTGGTTTACAGGCACTCAAATATACTTCTGTAATATCATTTATTTATTATAATTGTTAATATGTGTTTGAAAATACATAATCAATTCTGTACATAATAATGCAGACTTTGTGATTTGGGATTTTGTAATTAGCAATTAGCCTAATCTGCATGTCTTTCAACTGTTAAAGGAAACCAGAGCACCCGGAGAAAACCCACCAAGCATGGGGAGAACATGCAAACTCCATGCATAAAGACCTGAAGCATTTATTATTATTATTATTATTATTATTATTATTATTATTATTATTATTATTGTCAGTTCACACATACTGTCAAAACATGCTTTTAAAATATATGCAATTTTGTCTTTTTAGTAGTTCACAATTTAATCACTAGATGGCAGCACATGATTAAAAAATATGCTGAACAGTGCCTACCCATTTTTTTTTCTTTCCATCTTAGCTCACTATGCCACTATACTACTAGTTCTAATCTCAGTTTTTTATGTTCCTTCTTTATAACATATATATTTTTATATATCCATTAAGGTGAACATAAAGAAAGCAATTTGGACCAACAACCAGAGATGTATTGCAATCTAAAGGTTCTTTATCCTTGGGGACAAGAGGCATGATACATGATCATCAGCTCTTTCAGCTATTACTGGAATAGGGTCCTTCGGGGCACATCTTTTGATCCCAGAAATAATAATAATAATAATAATAATAATAATAAAGTACATTAATGGACCCTTAAGGTTCATGTTCATTACTATAAATGTACACCACGTGCACATTTCTAAGAAAAGGTACACATTGAAAGTACAAAAGATTAAAGGTCAGAGTACTGTACCTTCGAGGAAACACCGCCTGCATGTGTGTGCGTGTGTGTATGTGTGTGTGTGTACTGATGAGCAAGCTTCCTTGTTAAGAGCGAGCTCAAAACATAGGATACAGTATTATCACTGAACATTTATATATGAAAATGCTAAGGGCTTTATATATATATATATATATATATAAAGCATATTGCAGTGCATTAATGTAATAGTAATAGCTTATGATATAGTCTATTTTATTCTATTTAATCAGACATTTATTTGATCGGATTACGTGCAAATAATAACCGTACAGGTCAAGTTATAGAGTCCGAACTACAATTACTGAAGTACAATTTAAGCCAACAATGTGTGAAAAGGATATGAAAAGATAATAAAAAGAGGAAACAAAACACTGATCCCATTGAGTGATCAGACCTGTAACCAAATGTAGGAAGTTGGATTTCCTATGAGCTGTGGAGGAAAATGAGCTGAGCGTGTGTGTGTGTTTGGGGGGGGTTGTGTGGTGTGTGTGCATGTTTATTTTTTTTGTGTGCGTGTGTGTGTTCGTATTGACCCTGAGGATCTTGACTGTGCTATTGTTATTCTACAGTGCTCTTCACAGGAAATGTTTACTGTTACCCAACATACCGCTAACTGATAAGCTCATTCATGGCACGCATATGCCAACAATGACAACACGATATTATATTTTTATCACTCCTGAATCATTTTATGACTTATGCACCATGGATGAGCATGGTGCTGTGGTTGCATTTCAAGTAACTTCTTAGAGTACTACTTGACTTAAACTTGACTTGATCGATAGCGAGGTCTCAGGATGGTCTCAGGTTGTCTGTGTGTATGTGTTTATTTGTATTTGTGTAAGAGAGAGAGAGAGAGAGAGAGGAAGAAGGTCATGGTTGGTGTGTCCTTCATATATCTCTGGAATGTTTCCCTCTTTTCCGCCCAGTTCCCCTATGTCTTAGTGTCCATTGTGTCAGAAGTGTGTGCGCCGTTATTGACACTTTTCCAGTGAAACAGAGTGCTTGAGGCAAAAGAGGAGGTTCGTTCGACATGTACGTAGCTTAACGGATCCTGGATTCCTCTGAACTGCAGAAAGCCCTCAGCATTTCAGTTTAGTGTAACAGATTTTAGTGGAAGAGAAAGCAAAGGAGTTCTCAAGAATTATTGTCTCATTGATGCACAGCTCAAAAACACAGAAACATTCTTTCTCCTGTGCAGTTATTGTGTTTAAATAAAATCGATTGTTTAATCATCGGTGACCATTCAGCTCTCGTAGAGTTATTACTGAACCTAGTGGTCAAAAATGGGGACTGCAACAGATCTGACCAGAGGTCCATTGAGGCAAGTATCACGCTGCCCCAGTGCTGGTTTTCAGTGCACTAAGAGAGCAAACCAAAACAGTTAATGCAAAGTTTCTCTTCTTTATAATATTAATAACATTTTTGGCCACTACAGACAAATTTATAGAATTATATACGAGGGTGAGTCAAAAATTATCCACACTCTGATTATTTTGTTTTTTGGTACCTGGGGCTGAAGCAACTCATAAAAGAGCATAAACAGGAGCATTTGGAAATCTGCAAGGATATTCTAAGGAAGGTGAAAGTTTCTTGAAGAGAAGACATGGATTCATCTTTACCTGAGAGCCTGACAGTAAACGGCAGAGTATGAAAGGGAAACATCGACAATCTTAGACTGAGAAATGGAGTGTTTTTCTGATAAAAAGGTAAAGAGAGCAAGCATTCGTGGCCTAAAACATTTTTAAGAGGTAATATGGAAGGTTGTTGACAGATGGACAAAGTTTATTGAGAAGCAAGTGGATTATGTCAAAAATTATGTTGTTCAAGGTTAATTAAAATACATTCTACAGCCAGAGTATTGATAATTGTTGTCTTACACTTGTGTGTGTGTGTGTATTGCTTCCTTCGAGACCTTGCTTTAAAATTCATATCTCTGCATTATACTCACAGTATATCACTTTTGCATCTTAAATCACTATACTATAGTTTTACATCTATATCACCTGAAACTCGAGAGAAAATATTGCAATTCTATAGACATGATCTCACATCAATAATAACAATAATAAAAATATCACCTTATCACCATTTTTGTAACTATTTAAACAGTTTATTGAAGTTCATTATAGACAGCTAATTGAAAAAAAGAAGTGATGTGTGTGTGTGTGTGTGCTTTAAACCACTGCAGAGATTCATTCAGTGCATTGCTGAATGAAGGCACATGAAGCGAGGCTGTATTTTGCTCAGAGACTGGCGTCCTGTTATAGCTCAAGGTCTGTCACGTCGCTGTCCTCCTCCATGCTGAGTGTTAATACAAAAACTCAATGCCAAGGACACAGAGTGACTGCATGAGCCGCCCACGGTCCAGACGAGAGAGGAGAGGAAAGGAAGGGTGTGAATGGAGGTTCTTCGGGCCGTGGGCAGAGCGGCATGGCTGCCAGGCGCCCCGTTTACAAGAGCGGCTTTGGCAGCGAGCTCGAACGGCAGATTGCTGAGGAAACACAGGAACAGTGTCACTGCAGGAAGGAAGTGAGTCAACGGTGGAAGTGGCGGCTCTTCGAGGAACAGTTTTTGTTACATAAAGATTCTTATATTTAGTCCAGCAATGAGCTGGGAATGGAAGTTAATAAACCTAACATTTTAATCTCTCAGTATGGCAATCCCTTTGAGTTCGCAGTTTGCATAAATATTTAACCCGCTTAAACTACACTCCACATTTGATGGTGAAGGAAACACAGAGGGCAATTAAGCAAAAAAAGACAAAATTAGTTCAGTTTCATAGTCTCTATTGATTGAAAGCATCCTTGCAAGATGATACTACCATCACCATGCTTCACTGATCAAATTTTCATGGTGATGAGCAGAATTGAGCTTCTATTAGTCTCTTCAAACCAGAAAACTCAGTATTTTTAAATATCAGGATATTAATGGTTTGTAATTCTTCTGTATGAAAAATGAAAAATCATTTCTGAGTTAGCCTTGGCCTCTTGATTGCTTCTCTGACTACAGGACTACAGTCGCTCTTACTTTGCCACAGATGTTTGATAGAGGGCGGAATTATATTTGCTCCCTTTCTCCTATTGTTAAAAAGACATTTTTTAACCCAACCCTGATTGATTCTTTTCCTCGCAGCAACTGACTACAGAATTGCATTTAGTCATTCACATTCTATGAGACACATTTTCTGAAGACAGTGAAGGTAGACAATGAACTTCTCGGGTAGAACTGTTAACAGGGGGAAAAAAATGTTTTTCATGACACAAAATATAACCATGAAAGATTTAAATGAGTTGTGTTTTTTTTTTTTTTTTTTATAAAAACCTTTTTAGCCCTTTAAAATCCTTACTAAGAAGAAAACAATTATTATAATTATTATAATAATTATTTTATAATCAAAATAAATAGTTTTCTCTTTTTCGTTTTCTTGGTGGTAAAAGTATCAATATGCTTTTAAAAACCAAAAAATTATATAAATTATATAAAATATATAAAATATCAAATCAAATAATAACAAATGGTTTATGGCATAATGTACTTTATTTAGTATGGTATGCAACAAAGCAATTGAAAAAAGCGTCCTATTTAAAGAGCATAATTTAGTGGCTTTTTAGCACACCTATAGCATACCTCAACCAAATTGTAGAAATGGCAGAAAAAGTAAAAAAAAAAAAATTTTTATAAGATGTAATGATGCAAATGCACGAGCTGGTCATGACAAATAAAAAAATTATCAATTTCAGGGTTGTTAGTATGTTAGTATAAAAAAAAATTATAATTGAATATTATTATATTGTGTTTTATTCCATAAATTTTAAATTTATTGTTTTTTGCAATGTATTTCATGTGGTTATATATAACATAATAAGACTTTCAGATATGTTAATGATAATAGTTAACAAGCAAGTGGTAAATTAATCCTAAAAAAGTTAAATTTTTAAAGACAACATGGAGACAATAATAATAAAAAATACTGCAAAATTCTCACACTGGGGACCCTTAACCTGTCGATTCTTAGCTTTCAGTTCTGCATAACTGAAACAGGAAACCCAGCTGTGGGTGTTAGGAATGTGGCTCAGTGTTGATCCGAGATTAAGGTGACACGCCTCACTAAAGTGCTAACTAACACACACACACACACATACACACAAACACACACACACCTACGTCGACATTGCGAAAGCAATCATGTGCATATTCCACTCCGGTCTCCCGCTTACTGCAAAGTTTAAAGTTCGGCACATGCTCAGTGAACCACTTTCAAGGCCAGAGGGTTCATTCACTTAAATCAGTTAATATTTTCTTACTACCTTTAATTACACCATTTTTGGACATTCCTTCTCTCGCCCAGCCACGTGGTCTATTGTTATTAACTTACAAGTCCATTAGTACAAATGACACATTGTGGGTAATAACATAAATTCTTAACTTACACAACTTCAGTAGATGATTGGGAAATGTACTGTGTTGTTGGATGTGCATGTGACAGGGTTTGTATCATGTTTGCATTGGAATATCCCATGAAAAGTAATTATATCAAAAAAGAGTAAAAAATATTATCAGGCTGTATATCAATTCAATGCAATAAGCCAATCTATCACAGGAGGCCAGTAGATCAGGCAAACTTAAAATATGCACAAATTATTACCCCCTTTCTACCCCATCCATCAATGAAAAGAGACCACAACAGGTGGCAGCATAAATAATATAAGGTGGTGGATCAATCTCAGCATAAGCTGTAACTCTGTCATTAGTTAGTTACTGAAAAAAAAACTTTATTAGTTATGTTAATGGGGATCCAGTTCCAGTCTTAATGGACAGTACAGAACAAGGTATTATCAATCGGCACGTTAAACCAAGACTTCCTGAGCATGGAAATCACCACACTGTCAAGCCCATGGAGTTATCTTTCCTCTGGTTTCTAAGACCATGAAGATTTCTACAGTGCTCCCGGAAAAAGTATTTACAGCACTTCACTTTTTCCACATTTTGCTATGTTATAGCCTTATTCCAAAATAGAATAAACTCATGACTGTTCTTTAAATTCTACAATTTTTTTTTTTTTTTACAGTTTTTAACCCAACCCTGATTTATTCTTTTCCTCGCAGCAACTGACTACAGAATTGCATTTAGTCATTCACATTCTATGAGACACATTTTCTGAATATGCACTTACATTACACAGATAATAAAGGCTTCTCTGGTAGAACTGTTAACAGAAAAATAATTGTCTTGTATTTTTCTTTTTTTAGCCCATTAAAATCCTTAATTAGAAGAAAACAATGTTTATAATTGTTATAATGATTTTTTTTTTATAATCAAAATAATTATTTTTTTCTTTTTCGTTTTCTTGGTAAAAAAGTAATAACAATCAATGCTAATAAATAGCCCTCTTCCAAATGGTTGATATGTCACTTCATGGTAAAAGTATCAATATGTTTATAAAAACCCAAAAAATTATGCTATGTTATAGCCTTTTTCTAAAATAGATTCAATTCATGATTTTTCTTGAAATTCTACAAAAAAAATACCCCATAATGACAACGTGAATGAAGTTTGTTTGAAATATTTGCAAACTTATTCAAAATAAAAAAAAAAGAAAAAAAAAAGAAAAAACATTGCATGAACATAAGTATTCAAAGCCTTTGCCATGACACTCAAAATTGAGCTCCTGTGCATTTTCTTTCCAATGATTATCGATTCGAGTCCACCTGTAGTTAATTCAGTTGATTAAACATGATCTGGAAAGACACACACCTGTCTATATACCATCGGTAATGGTGCGAGTCAGAACACAAGCCACTGTTACATATTACAAATTCAAATTCAAATTCAAATTTTATTTGTTACATACACAGTCATACACAGTACGATATGAAGTGAAATGCTTGGACAACTGCTCGTGACCTCAAAATAGAGACGATGAAGAGAAAATAGAAAATAAATATGAAAAGGAAAACAGGAGGTAAATTTGACTAAGTAAGAATAAAATAAAATAAAAAATAAAAATAATACCATACAGTACAAAATATACAATAGAAGAAAAATGTATGAAAAATATAGAACAATAAGAGACAGCTGTACTGTACAGGACAAAATATACAATATAACAAACATATATGAAAAATATTAAAAGTAAGAAACAGTTGTGCAATACAGAGATATAGAGTTTATGGACTTTTGTGGAAATGAAGTTGAATCTAAATTGAATATAAACAGAAATGCCACATATTTAAAGTGTTTAAAGTGGCTCGTGCATCCGGGTAACAGAAGGTCCGGGGGGGGCAAATATGCTTGAAAGTGGCATATTTAAAGTGTCTTGTGATAGGGTAATTGGGTCATTTAACTAATGTCCACGAATGTGTTGTGCACTGGCCGCTAGTGTAAGTAAATGTCCAGAATGCCCACAGTGAGTGCAAAAACCATGTGAACCATTATTACGTATTAGAACATATTATTTATCAAATAAATAAAGGAACATGGATCTTTCTAGGAAAACCTTTGTGAGTAAATGGGTTGAATTGATGTGAGACTGAATAATATCAGTGAGTCAGTGCCTACTAAACCCTGTATTACAGAACACACCCTTACTAACTTTCAACTGCAGATTCAGTCATATATTCATCTTCAATAACCGCTTTTATCCTAGACAGGGTGTGGTGTGGGAATACACCCTACATTTGATGCTTACGGGGACCTAGGGGCAAATTTGCTTAGCCGGACCATCCACAATTTTTTTCCTTGGGGCTTGTCCATTTTTGGGGGGGGATTTAGGGGGCACCACATCAGATCAAGATCTGGTGGGGCTCGAACCCTCGACTCACCGATCAGCAGAGACGCCCCCCCCCCCCCTCCCTCAGTCCACCTATCAGAGAATCAGAGTGATTTTAAGGAGAAAATGAGACTGTGGGAGGGAAAAAACCTACATAAACACATGGAGGACACAGACAGTAATCTGAGCTCAGGATTGGCCTGGGGGACACTGAGGCTTTGAAAGAAACTTTTATTATTATTTTTATTATTGTTATTATTATTATTATAACTTACTCACTCATCGTACCGCTTAGGCTGTCTCAGGAGACTCCTGGATAGGATGCCAAACCTACACAGGACACACACATACACACTATTTGGGAATGGCAATTAACCTAACCTGCACGTCTTTGTCAGTGGGAGAAAACCAAAAGACCCGGAGGAAACCCACCAAGCACGGGGAGAACATGCCAACTCCATGCACACAGACCCCGAGGCAGGAATCGAACCCAGAACCTGAAGGTGCAAGGCGACAGTGCTAACCACTAAGTATGATAAAAAAATATTATAAAACTGTAAAGTTGGCATGTTTATACATTGAAGATATTTACCAGAAAATAAGGGATGAAAGATGAGACACTTCAAAAGAGTTTTTGGAATTTTTGCCTGTTTGTTTGTTTGTTTGTGCATGCAACACATAAAATCTACCGAACAAGTTTTAATGGGGATTTCACATGTGTATTTGGCTGAGCTTGAGGTAACATATAGGCTTAGTTACAAAAGATGTGCTACTTTAAAATTTAAATGCTAAAGCCGTTATATCATTAAAAAAATCAACCTTGGAAAAAATCATTAGTTCATCTCACAATATAACATTTTTTAATACGCATTTATGTGTGTGCAGTTGATATCTACATAATAAACGCGATCTCAGACGTTCATTCTGCGCACTTCACGGTAACGCGTAAGAATTTTAGTCCATTCCAAAATTCAACAGATTTTTTAAAATGCGCCATTGAGTGTGCAATTACATTCCATGTGAACAAAGTCATCAAAGGGCACATCTACTTACTAATATTATTTTTAATACTTAAAAAGCGTAATATTTGGTGAAAAAGAATTCTAGTTGGATTTAATCGACCTAAATGTCCAGAGACTTTGCCTGACCTGATGTCGCTTTACGGGATGCAGGGTTATTGGTTAAATCCAATTTCAGGAAAAACCTCCAGATTATTTTACCTGATCTCTGTTTACAGACACAAACATGTCCTCAGGCTTGTATGTGCCAAGCTTTTGGACAAACCATTGACCTTGATTTGGCCTCACGGATGCACCCCTCTAACTCATTCCGGATCTGCAACATCATGTGACAATTTGCTGCAATGGCGCCAATGAGGACAGACAGGAAGTCACCCTAAAGATGTCCTCTGCTGCCCGTAAGGAAAGTGAGGCTCTTCCTCTAACTCACACCAGGACAGAACAAATCTCTTACCCAAGTTTGTTTTGTTATGAAATAGCGATGCTTAAGATTTCGACATTTTTGACAGGAGCACAGGAATGTGTTGGTGAAACATGCAGGGTGTTTTAACCTTGAGCAACACCTTGGGCCATGCGCGGGAAACTGCAGATGAGCAGATGTACTACGTCAAGCGAAAAAGTTGGTGCTTTTTTTTTATTTTTGGAAAGAAAGACAGAGAAAAAATGAAGAATCAGAATGCTCATGTAGTTCAGTAATGAACCTAGATACATGTTATGAGTAATTTGTGCTAAGAGGCCACCTGCGAGCTGTGTGTGTGTGTGTGTGTTCATGTGTGTGTGTGTGTGTATGGAGAAAGGGAAGCAAAATCGAGTGCTTGCATGTTTCGTGTGCATCAGCCACGGCGGAATGAGGAAGTGAATCATGGCTTTACGGGAAAGCAGAAAGGAGGAGGAGGGGTTGATGGGAAAGAATGAGGCCTTGGTACAGGTGTGTGTGTGTTTGTATGTATGTGTGTGTATTCGTGTCTGGGTGTGTAGGGTGAAAGTTCAGCACATTTCATACAACAGTCCAGAACTGAAAAAATGCAAAAATGCTTGTTATGCTTGTTAGAACGTATTATATTAAACATAATTGAAATATCAAATATTAAATGTATATATTTTTTATATAGTAATTATGGCAGTGCCTATTGTTTTAGGTGTTTTTATAAAATAAAAGAAATAATAATAAAAAAAAAAGTGGAATGGTGGCGTTAAGCGTTCGATTTCTGCCTCGGACCGTGTGCATGGAGTTCGCATGTTCTCTCCGTGCTTGGTGGGTTTCCTCCGGGTGCACTGGTTTTCTCCCAAAGCCATGCAGATTTTTCTAAATCCCATTTCCAAATTGCCTGTAGTGTGCATGTGTGTGCATGCAGTATAATGGATTGTTTACCCTGCCTTGTATCTGCAGTCTCCTGGGGTAGGCTCCAGGCTTTGCATGACCCTGTACAGGATAAACCGATATAGAAAATGAATGAATGAATGAATGAATATATTTTAAAATGCATTTAATTGCATAATTCGATTATATATAGTTGTTTTAAGTATAACCATTGTTTTAACTAAATTCTTTTCTAATGATTGTTGTAGATTAATCAAAGTACTCTGTAAAATAATTGTAAATTAAAAAACATCAAATAAATACAAATGCAAAAAAAACAATTATAACAATGATAAAAAGAAATAATAATAATAATAATAATAATAATAATTATTATTATTATTATAATAATTAATTTTAAAAAGCCACGCCAAACCACAACAATAAAATAAACAAATAAAAATACCACAAGAAATATTTATTACAATCCAAACTATTTCCACACCCACACATCAAAATTCCATCATAACTGCTTGAAACATACTTTTGCATGCCGGGACCTGATTGAATTCCCAGTGAACAGTTAACTCGTGAGTTTGTTTCAGTTCTGCAGTGCTGTGGGTTAATCCAGCACTTTCGTTTACGCAGCGCTTATTACAGTTTGCTGTGTTCGTTGCCTCTCTGGCGGCTTCACGCTCCCATGGGAACAAACGCTGTGCCAGTTCTCAAGTCACTCAAACAGCCATGACTAACCCCACTGGGAGGGAGGGGGAGGGTGAAATGCGCGACACCCTCCAGACTCCACCCGCTCGTCCTGACACTCCTCGGCTCAGACTTGACTGCTGTTTACCGAGAGATGAATCACAAGGGCTTGTCAACAATGGTGTGTTTGCTGTTCTGGGATGAAGATATTGGCTTTCACCAATTTCCCAATGAGAAGACTGGGAAATGGGCGATGGGGGCACTGGTTCTATCCTCGCTGACCTGAAAAGAAGATGAACTTTAGAGCTCATCCATGATCAGTTATTTTGAAGATCTTGAGAAGAAACAACTAATGTTCTTGTGAGTGAATGAGCAAATCCTTAAAGCCATGCTCCAAAATCTAGTGGAAAACCTTCTCAAAAGAGTGGAGCTCCTTATAAAAGTGCACGAGGATGTTCATCAAGCATATACGAGTGTGATGGACTAGTGTTTACATACTTTTGGCCAAATAATCTTTGCTGTGCGTGTTTGATTCAATAAGTGCGTTTGCATGAACCCTAATCTGCACCACAAATCTGAATAATAGCCCAATCAGGATAAACATGCATCATATAAACACAAGAACAGTCTGATTGCAACCAGAACCAATCAGAACAATCGAAAGAGAAGGGAGGTTTAAACCTTGAACAATCAGTTTGATGGGTAAATATTAGCCATGCAAATGCATGATCTGAACATTTCTTTCTTCCTGGAATTAATATATTCTGTCTGCACATGTTTTCCCCACATAGGGGTAACATTAGTTGACTGAACGAATTTCCTGGAAGAAAATTTTGTCAATTCTTGTTCTCGAAACTGTGTCTAAAAACATCAATTAAAAAAAAACAAAAACAAAAACCTCTCTCATCAGTTTTCATTCACTGGCTTCTGGTCTTTGACAGAGGAAGTGGTTTTGATTGGCTCGTCATTTCACACGTAGTAAAGCATCGAAATAGTTATACAGTACATAAAACTGAACTCTTGTAACCAATCATAAGACAGAAGGTGGGATTTGTCGGAAAAGATTGGAAGCATAGCCTAGCCTCAATGCTGGAAAAAATAAATACTTCTTCTTCTTCTTTGTTGCAGAGTGCAGAACCACTTTGTGCACATCAGAAAAGTCATATTGTGATTAAATGCTTTGCAAATTCAAATGCAAATATTACAGGAGCAATGTCCATGCAAACAGTTAAGTTGGACTCTGTAGTCTAAATGATTTAAAATCGGATTTAAAAAAATATATATTGTCCATGTAAACATATCTACTGTTAACCCTGAGGTCTGCCAATGGTAAAGGAGAGACTCCACTAGGAGGCATCTC
This sequence comes from Clarias gariepinus, assembly GCF_024256425.1. Classification (NCBI taxonomy): domain Eukaryota; kingdom Metazoa; phylum Chordata; class Actinopteri; order Siluriformes; family Clariidae; genus Clarias; species Clarias gariepinus. Next base: position 6,557,691 of record NC_071108.1, on the reverse strand, counting down.
TGACATATACTGTAGGTCTAAGTGATACAACTTATTAGGGTTGTAAAGACAAATCGTTTGCCCAACGCTCTTTACTACAGCTAGCTTAATGTACAAGCCAAGATTCGTAAAAAAGAAAATTAGCTGCAATTGTTTTTTAGAGTCTGAAGGTTATAGATGGACAGCTTATGAACTGCTACTGGACTTTAAGCCACAACCCCGGGGGTGTGACATACTGTATGAGGTGGTATCAAAAAGTTTCAAGACTAGTTTTGTACCACACCAACAGATGGCAGCACAAGGCGGCACTCACAGTCACAGTGAGCAATGACCTCCATAAGTCAGTGTGCCAAAAGACATTATCCTGCGTACATAGGGAACAACTGTTAATTGCTAATCTGACCACGTGCGTTAGCACATCTGCTATTTCATCATGGACAGCAAATTAGAACAAATGTGTAATTCTGCTAGGCAAATCTGCCAAAAAAGGTTTGACAAGATTTGGCAAGTTTACGTAACGCTGCAATGAGTCGTTCGATGTGTTTGGAGAGGCATGCGTGCTTCAAGAGGAAGAACATCAACAACTTGTGCATGATGATCGTTGAAGAACAATACACAATATTCTTTCATTGTCGGTGTGTCAAACTGAACAGTCCACACAATATTCACGTGTGATTTGAACATGTGCTGTGTTTCTGCCACGTTCGTCCCCAGACTGCTGACCCAGGAACAGAAGGAACATCACGTCGAAGTCTGCCAAGAACTCCGTCAGTGTGCCGTGGATGACCCTGTCCTTCATTTCGAGGATCATTACTGGTGACAAAACTTGGATAAGATGAAACAACAGTCTTTACGGTGGGAGATCCCATCACCTCCATGACCGAAAAGGGCGAGGCAGGTCCACAGCTCTACCAAGTGCATGCTCATCGTCTTTTTCGACATTTGTGGAATTCATCCCCAGGGGTCCGTCAATAGAGTATTCTACTGCCAGGTTTTAAGGCTTCTGAGGGAGGACGACAGTGAAAGAGCACGAAAGATCTGCGGCACGCTTTTTAATACCCCCTTGTGTATATTCTGCAGAGGATTTTATTGCATGACCACAATACTAGTGCATGATTAGTCAGTTTTCCCGGATGCATGGAAATCATTATCTACAGAACTGTTCTGTTTCATTAGTTTTTAATTATATACTACAAAATCTGGTGGATAAAAACTAAAGAAGCAACAAATCACCAGTTTTGATCTCTGGGCCACTTTAAGGTCTGATGTGAAGTAAGCTGCATTCCGGAAGAGTGAGAGCGAGCTGACCTTTATCCTCGGTGACAGATCTGCGCTCACCGCTGAGAACGAATTGAGTCACAGGACTAGGAATGCTGGGAAGCCGGAGGGGGCGTGTTTGTGTGTGTGTGTGTGTTTGCCCACAAACGACGAAGCAGTGACGAGAGTAAGAGGGTTAGCAGGTAGAGACAGATCGAGAGCCAGGGTCGAGCACAGGATTGCATTCCAGTCCTCTCAGCATCGCACAACCCTGGAAACCTCGCAAGAGCAGCGTGGAAGCGGGCGCAGAGCTCATTCTCACGATGGTGTTCACACACAGACACCCACACACATAGCAAAATAAGGAGTTCTTTTTCTAATTACTATCAAGAGCTAAAGCTATCTGCTTTCTGTTCTTGTGACAACCAATGACTGGAAAGAGAAATCGTTTCCTTTTTCTTCAAAACGTATGTTATTTGTCCTTTTTTAATATAATCCATATCAATACATCTGAGGTATGTTCCAGTTTCCGTGACAATAAATGTAAACCACTGGTTGCATGGTTAGCACTAGGGTGTCCTCCGGGTACTCCAGTTTCCTCCCACAGTCCACAGACATGCAGATTAGGTTAATTGGTGTTCCCGAATTGCCTCGTAGTGTATGAATGAACATTTAAGGTGTGTCTGTGTGTGTGCCTTGCGATGGATTGGCACCCTGTCCAGGATGTACCCCACCCACTAAGTATCCTGGGATAGGCTCCAAGCCCCCGGGACCCTGTACACAAGATAAAGTGGAACAGACGATGAGTAAATGTAAATCAGGCTAAAGGTACAGTATGTCATTTCCAAAACAGGGGTTGATAAGTAACTAGTGAGAGATCACCCAAGTCAAGCAAACCAATGCAAATGTATTGTAAATAATACTCAATAATGTAACTATGTGCTGCGACCTTGTTGAGGTGGAGAGGCGCGTGTGGGGGTGTACTAGCCCCCGGCAGGATGAAACCGAGTTAGACAGGTTCCAGGATAGAGGCCAGACCAAAATCAGCACCTGGCTCTCCAAATAGAGAGTTGGGCGTGGTAACAATAACTTCACTCTGTAAAAAAATTCCAAAAAGGCATGCTACAAACCAGGGACCCTGTAGTAGACTTGGGCCAAGCAACTGGCAACGTGTACGCTTCAGCAAGAAAAGATCCAAATCAGCACAGGTCATCAGTAAGATGAGGAGATACAGACTGGACATTCGAGGGATTAGTGACTGCCCTTGGCTTGGCCATGTCCTCAGAAGTGACCAGGGACTAAATCCCAGAGACTGCCCTCAGATGGACACCAGGCAAAAAATGGAGCCAGCCCATTATTTCTCATACTTCTAAAACCATTTTTTCCCAGTTTGCTACCTGGACTATGTCCCATGCCATCAGTGGGAAAAGAAAAATTCTATAGATGTGATAACCAGGTCATTCAGTACATTCAGGTCATCATCTGACATCATCTATGGCTGCCTTAAGAGGCTTTTACAGTGGACACTATGCATGATGGGTCCATCGCTTGCATGTGCCTACCTTCTTACCCAGAAATAGAGAAAACCCGAACTCATTGAATCACGTGACCTTTTTCCATCGCTCCAAAGTCCAATCTTTATGCTCCCTACCAAATTTAATTTTTTTTGGTAAAAGCAATGTTATGTGTCAGATTGAATAATGTACTTAAAAAAAAACATATAGAAAAAGCTACTAATAAGCTATGTGCTCAATGTAAACAAACACCTGCACCAATAGATATTAAATAGAAAAGCTAAATTGAATATTTTTACTGGCATTAGTTAATATTTTCAACACTGAAATAACAGCGCGGAAGTGGTACGAGTGAAGTTGAACCACTGGAAGTTGAAACTTAATCTTTATTTGATCTACTTTTTCGATTTCTTGTCTGTGATTCACTCTCCCATTACCGGGCAGGGAGTGTATTTGGCTGATGATGAAAGAAGTACTTAGAGTCAACAAGGCGTAAGATACTCAACTTTACAAAATATTCATTCTTTGTATTAATAAGTCAGGGAGAGAGTTCTGCCGTATAGAAAGACAGACAGATATGTACCTGCATGGGATTTGACCTGAAATAATAATATCACTGATTACATCACAGCTGATCAGATTATTTTTAGCTTTAACCTTTTAACTATTTCAACAAACTCCTTCCCCGTCAACGACGGCTTCTTCTGCTCGTTAATTATAAAATCAGTATGGAAAATATACATATGTACATATTTTACAGCACAAGAACAAAGCCCTGCTCCCAAGATGAGTAAAACTATACTGCTCCATCCATTTTTCTTAAAACTAAATAAACACTGCTAATTTAATCTCATGTCTGGATCAGTGTTTGATCTCAATGAGATCTTACCCTTAATCATGTTTTAGATACTCGGGCATTAGTCCAAACTCTAACCACACATTACCGGAAAACGCGTATGTGCGTACACAAACGTGGTTTCTTGACTATGTTGACACACACTCTCACTCTCACACACCCATACTGTATATACATGAACAATTGGAACAATGGTTACTGTGGCCTAGTGGCGTTGCCAGCACACTCAAGCCCAGCGGGACCAATTACGTGCATGTGTCATGTGCCAAAGCAGCAGTGCCACGCACAAACCTGTATGTTTGTATATGCATTAGTCAGTGAGTGCACCTAATCCCAGGCAAAACTATCCTGTAGGTGTTTGCTACCATTGCCTCTTAAGAAGGTCAATCATTCCTGCCTGAAACGGCAAGAACGTAATCGTGGAATCTCTAGCTGTAATGAGTGATGCTGTGTGTGCGTAAGTGCAGTGTTAATGATTTTCAGTGATATATTGCGGAAATCATAAACCATGCTACTACTAGGATCTGGGGTGTGGGTCAGGATTACAAAAAAAAAAAATAAAAGTTAAAACATGCTCAAAGTTCAACCAATTCAAGCATTCAAAAGTCAAACTCTGACTCGCTCACACCTCAAATTCAAAGCTACCGATCATGTAGCAGCAGCACAATGCTTAACCTCCTGAGACCTGGACTCTACTGTTGTGTACGTTGAATTTTCTCCTCACTCTTTCTCTTAAGTAACACATGATAACTATGAACTCCAACATCAACATCATAAGACAGAAAGAGGTTTGGCAAAAGAATGATATCTAATTGCACTTGTATAGATAGAATGCGCCATGGGTGCTCAAGTCAAACCGGGAGTTGTGATGAATTTGCTCGAGATTTCAAGCACAGTACAGTGATGAGACTCTTATCCGCGGTAAAATCTTCAAATGATGCAAGCTTTTTAAAGAAGGCCGTAAGTCTGTGAATGACATGATCCTGGCCAAGAAGCCCACAGCAGCCATTCCTATAAAGTGGAACACTCATAATTAAAAATCATTAAAAGTGTTTTGGTTTTGCAATGTAATGCACAACCTCATACTGCCCACTGCACCACTTGCACGTAACAGGAACTCAGCTGGGTTATTGCCACAACCCCCATACATCACTGACCATGCTCCAAGCCATTTCCACATGTTTGCGCTACTAAAGGGGTTCCTGGGAGGCCAGTGTTTAAGAGGTGAAGTGGGGCATAGCGGGGGATTAAATAGAGAAATAAAGGTAGTGTTTACTCTCATAATGTGCATAATTGTTCTGCGGAATCAAAAGTCCCAGTTTGACTCGAACGCGCACGTTACATATTTACCCCTATGAAAATCACAGCTTTTAGTTGTAATTAAATATAGTAGTGAGGTTAAAAAATAATTTTAGTTTAAGGTGCAAGATGAAACTTGGATCTGTAAGGAGTGCAGAGTACAGGATATGATGATTGGCACATTTCGTCACTTCCTGTTGGACAGAGATTATGTATGTGGTCCAAACTTTTTCTTTTTCGTCTTTTACAAAATCCTGTGGGAAAGACAGTGTCTAGGTTCCTACATGGGTTTTATGGTTGTTGTTGTTTTGTCTTAGGGATATTGTTTTTGTTATTGTCTGCTGTATAATCCAAGATAATACAAAGAATCACCAAGGATGTATCGTGAAAATTGCATTTGCCATAACAGAAAAGGAAAAGCAGACGGAAACTGTGCTTTGTCTCAGCAACTCAGCCTACACACTTTCTTTAAGCTGCTCCTGGATTTGCTGGTATTTGTAATTCTTCTCATTTTAATGTTAAACAGATCGTTGCTTGATGGTTTTGATTTATTGGTATTGATGTGGGAACATGTCCCATTAACTGACACGTCAAGCGTTTTGGTCCTCAGCTTTCGACAAAACAGGTTGAACAGCCGTGAGGTGGGGGTGCATGCCTCTGATCCACGAGAGTGTGAACAGAATGCTGAATCATGGCTGTTGCATAAATGCTGCAAGACAGTTCATGCTGAGAGCCGGGATTCACTTGGGGAGCTTTCACGAGTGCAAAGTGTTGTTTAAATTCACGTGGAGTTTGTTGAGTTTGGTCGTGTTCCCCACGTGACCGCCTGGGCTCTTATCCAGGAGCTCCTACATCCCAATCTTTGGAAATTTAAATGATGATCCATGATGTTCTAAGATTGATCAGTGTCTAATTTAGAAAAACACTAAATGGGGAAAAGGTATTTGGCCAAACCTGTTTATTATTAAATATAGGCGTTTCAATTAATCAGAACTCTTATCCCCAGAAAAGGGCAATCTTAATGCTTCAGCATTGTCCAAGCTATCTTGAACAATGCTATGCTTCCAACTTTGTGTTAACAAGGGGAAGACCCTTTTCTATTCCAACATGACTGCATCTCAGTGCACAAAGCAAAGACTATAAAGTCATGTTTTGATGAGTTTGGTGTGGAAGAACTTGACTGGCCCTAACACAGAGCCCTGACCTCAATCCCATCGAGCACCTTTGGGATGAACTGGAACGGAGAACATCTTGTCCAATATCAGTGCCTGACCTTCTGAATGCTCTACAGAGTGAATGGGCACAGAAACACTTTAAAATCCTGTGGACAGCCTTCCAAGAAGAATGGAAGCTGTTATAGCTGCAAAAGTGGGACCAACCCTATATTGAAGCATAGGTATTTGTATACCATGTCATTGCAGGTTTGGCCAAATAGTATACATTCCTTGCACCTGGATAGTGTCCTAGTCTGAAATGCTTTTCTGCTCACCTCTGTTGTAAAGAGTGGCTAATTTGGTTTAGCTTGAACCAGACTGCTCATTCTCCTTTGATCACAGCCTTGAACAGAAATTCAGAGCTGCCACTCACTGGAGGTTTTCGTAACCCTATGACATGTACATTTCCCACAAGCTGGTGTCAAGTTATCCATTGATTTTTAAGGACTAGGCTCTTCATCACGAGTCCCAGTTTGACTCCAACATCCCTCATATTATTACACAAGCAAAGTACACTTAAATAACTTACAGAAAGCACAGAACTCCCGCATAGAGAACATGCACATAAACTCCACTCGCACAAGGAAACCAGGATCGAACCCGAGGTCCTGGGGCGACGAGGTGACAGTGCTACCCACTATCACAAACATGCAAGGTTAAAAGGTTCTGTACACATTGTGACCCAAAAATTGCCAAATGCAGCCTTGACCAGCCTTCCCCTTGACCTACCCATCGATACAGAAATCGATGATTTCATCACTCATCTCTGATCCAGAGGTTCCCCTTGTTGAAATTTTTTGAAAATATTATACTCTGGATCAGAGGTGAGCAATGTGATCAAAAGGCTGGTCAAGGCTGCATTTTGTCAGTGCAGTTTTTGTAACGTGATCTAAGGGTGTCAGTCTTTGGATCCCTTATGACCCAAGTGAAAACGGAGCGCTGATTTTTTTTTAATGACTCAAGGGAAAAAAAATGCAGGATGTCCAGTAAAAAAAGAAAACATGTTTCTGGTAATTATTTTTGCTTTAACCTCCATTTCATAAACCATTAAATTTAAGTTCAAGTTCAGCCTTTATTCGTCACACATACATTACTACACAGGGAAATTCTTTATTCTTCGCATATCCCAGCTTCTTGTTAGTAGGCAGGGGTCAGAGCGCAGGATCAGCCATTTTACGGCCCCCCTGGAGCAGGCAGGGTTAAGGGCTCAAGGGCCCAACAGCGACAACCTGGCGGAGCTGGGGCTCAAACCGCCTATCCTCTGATCCACAACCAAGAGCCTGAACACACTGAGCCACGACTGGCTAAGATGATGGATGAAAGTGGAGGGCAGAACATGCTTTTTAACATTTACGCAGCGCACATGGAGACCCCAATGGTGTTTAGGGATTTTGTAATAGAATTCCCCCCCCCCCTCCCCCCGACCTTCTTCCTGCAAGGATTTTTTTCCTGTTAACTGTGCTAGGAACCCTATTAATGTTGACAGCTGTGCTCCTGGCAATTCTTCATCCTACAGTATTACCTTCAGTTCTCTAGATTTTTTTTTTTATTTAGGTAAAAAGTACTGCATACTTACTGCTCACTTTCTACATCTCCCATTATACACAACACTCTTGATTTGAATTATGATTTGGCAAAAACCTTAAAGAAGTTCATGACAACCACATTCAGCATTTAAAAAAATATTTATTGAAACTTGTGTAAAAAAATAACTCCCTAAACAATTTACAATCACTAAATCAAATAAAAATCCAAGCTGCAGTCATGCAACTAGAGGTGAAACTCTGAACATGTAGACGTTTGCAATACACAATGACATTCGTCTAAGGATGCACAGCAGACAATTAAATTAAAAAGAAAGAAAAAAAAATAAAAAAATCAGTAGACTTTTCAGTACTCCTTGCATCAGACAATGGAAGTGCTTGTAAAGTATATTTACATTATGTACAAGTCTGCTTAAAACAGCTCTTAAATACAGTAAAATAAATTTAAATAGGTGGTGGACCCTTCAGTGTGGAATGACAAATGTCAAACAAAAACTGTTTTTCTATAAATAAATAAATAATTCCACTTAGATTTCGTTTTTTCAAGAAAAACATTCAAATAAATATTACCTACACAGGCCTTGTCTTGGAATTTAGAGTCATAAGACCATTAAATATTTACAGTATTGACAAAAGAAAAATGTAGTTCTCATGTTGTAGTTGCATTGCTGTGTGCGTCTATATTGACAAGTGGTAGTTGTGTTGAGAGTTACTGAGTCAGGATATATGAGAGAGAGTGACAGCGAGCAAGAGAGAAATAGTAAGAGGTACAGAGGTGTAGGACGGTCATTCTGCACAGGTTATTTGAGGTCATTTTGGTAACTCTCTGCGTAGCGCAGATGAGATGGAAGCAAGAAAATTGTGACATCTGGATAAGGAGCAGTGGTACAGTGGCTATTACTCAATTCAAGTATATATTTCCGACACTCACACACACAAGGCACTAAATGAGAGCTTGTATCCTCCACTGTGGAGGGTTCTCTCAGTCCGTTCACAGGCATGCCTTTACTCCAGCATCGCACGAACCGCTTCAAGTTTGCAAAGGTCGCACCTTACGCGGCGGGTTGCCCTTCCTGGGCCGGACTCTGTTTTCAGGAGCGAGATGTCGAACATCCCGAACCTCCCCGGCTCACCCATAAACAGCTGCCTTTTGTTTAAACCAAATTAAAACAAACATTTTTCAACGTTCGTTTCCTGCGCTGCTTAGTTCAGAGGGTGGCCATTGGCTCTCAGCTGGGTGATGTAGTGTTGAGTCACTGGGTACTGAGTCACTTGCACACTGTGACTGCCTCGTGGCTCAAACTGTGCAGCCGGATCTCTGTGGTGTCTGTAGGGGGCGTTGATGTGCTCTGCATCCAGGGGTGGTTGATAATGTCCTCGAAAGATGGACGCTCGGCAGGACGCAGAGACAAACACCATTTGATGAGCTGCTGGCATTCTGCAAAGAGGGGAGGGGGGAAAAAAAGCGTGAGTGACTTGTATGATATATACCAAAAGTCACATTATGTCTGGTTTTATAGCTTTTAATTACTTGTAGTCTATTGCACTGTCTTATCATACATGTTTCAAGAATTAAATTTAATGCTTAATCCCAAGTAGAATACAAAAATTAATAAATAAATAAAATCTTAATCCGTGAGCCTTACCAGCTGAGATGCGACGCCTAAAGAGCACTTGACCTCGCACGATTTCTTCATCCTGCTCAAATGGGATGTCTCCACACACCATGTCATACAGGAGAATTCCCAGAGACCAAACAGTCGCTGACCTTCCGTGGTACCGGTGGTATTTGATCCATTCTGGAGGGCTGTACACACGTGTACCTGCATGTGAGAAAGAGAAGAAACAAAAAATTTATTTAATCTCTAACTCAAACAATTACATTTGGGTTAGTTCGATGCAAGAGGCATGTTCACCCTTCTGTTTTGTTTGCAAAGAGCAAACACTAATAATAGTAAAAAAAAAAAAAAAAAGGGAGAGGTGGGGCTCAGAGCAGGAAGTGTGCTTAGGCGGCTGTGTTTACAAAACATTACTACTGCACGCGAAGCCAGGTGAACCTACGCAGTCACGTGCCGTGTGCACGAGGCGGGGCGGGAAAACCGGTTGCCACGTGACTTGTGTTTACAAACTTTGAGTTGTAGCGACGCCGCGTGTCGCCAAAAGGGGGCGCTGGGTACTATGAACATAATACAACTAGACTCGGTGTATTTATGACTGGAAAAAAACGTGACTTCGCAGCGTCTGACCTCCTCGTGCTGAATCCTGTTCAAGAGCTGAAGGTCACCATGGCCTCATGCATACTTACCCCCCCCCCACTTCTCTCTCCAAGATGCACACACACATTTAATAAAAATGTGCGTTGCATTAAAACAATGCTCTTACCGTCGAAGTCGGTGTACACGGTGTCCTTGAGCAGCGCTCCCGAGCCGAAGTCGATGAGTTTGAGCTCGCCGGTGCGCAGGTCGATCAGAATGTTCTCGTCCTTGATGTCGCGGTGCACGACGCCGCTCGAGTGGCAGTGACGCACTGCCTCGAGCACCTGGCGGAAAAAGCCGCGCGCGAGCTCCTCGGGCAGCGCGCCTTTCTCCGTGATGAAGTCGAACAGGTCCTTCACGGCTTCCGGACGCTCCATGACGATGATGAAGGCGTCAGGGCGCTCGTACCAGTCTAGCATCTTGATCACGCCGCGAAAGCCGGTGCCCACTTTTTTCAGCAGGACGATCTCCATGGGCACGCGCGCTCCGTTGGGCTGTAATTTAATAGAATAACATATTAACGTTAACAACAAAAAAAAAAAACACAACGACAAGTATTTTCATTATTTATGAAATATATTTTTTAAAAATTGCATTATTATTATTATGACTCACCAGTTCTCCCCATTCGGTCACGCGCTCCTTAGCAACATGCTTGATAGCAACCTGAATTTAAAAACAAACCGTTACAGGTTAGCCGTTAAAGTTTAAACGACATATGTTTTTTTTTTATTCTTATTTTATATTATAACACTACACATATAAAGTGACTAATAAATCAGAACCGTACGTACCGGGGCTCCGTCAGCTATCCGCAGGCCGGCGTACACGGTCCCGAACCCGCCGCTTCCCAACACAGAGCCGACCTGATAAACCTTCTCAAACGGCTCCTTCTCCTTCACTGAAATCACAAACAGCAACATATCTCATTTAAAAGAGAGGCAAAAATCGTGTATAGCCATATAGTGTAAAACAATCAGTCACATCCACGTTTTTTTTCCTTTCCACCCCTCGTCTTTAGCTTAAATGCTAATCATCATAATGTCCGCAATGGCTCGCGCGCCATAAGGGGGGAGAGACAGAGATTGAGAACCACAACACAACGCGTCCTCTAACCTTGGTGCACTTGGAGCTGGATCTTCGCAGGCATGTCGACGGCTGAAATGTGCGCGAACGTGTTCAGCTTGGACAGGAGCATTGTAGAAATCCGTAGAAAGGTAAATAGTCACAGAAAAAATATTCCACAAAACAATCGTGAGGATCCTCCACCGGAGATTAGGAATGGACGCCGCCGGAGTAGGAGTAGGAATTCCACGCTGTTGTCGGAGGTGGTCGAAATAAAAAGCCGGTTTTAAAAAATAAAGGAGATTTATGGCTCGGATATAAAACCTGAAACTGAATATAAAATAAACAAGCTATTTGTATTAAAGGAATTTAATATAATAATATAACCGTGCCTGTGTACTCTCTTCGCGGCGACAGACAGACACACAAACCCGGCTTTCTGAAAGCGTAAGGGCGGGGCGCGAGTCTCTTTATACACATAGTAGCGAGCGTAGGCTTGGCGTCACGCGTGGCTCCGCCCACCGGCGCCGCTCGACCAATAAGTACAAGGTTCCCCATTGTACGCTCACGTCAATCAAATATGAAAATAAACGAAAAAACGTAGGCCGGCGAGACGACGTGGCGGGAATCAAAACGCGCCAAAACGCGTTCACCTCGTGGTCAGGCGGAGACAAGAGACAAAACTTTGTGCCACCACCCCCCCCCTCCCAAAACAAAAGAGTGATGGCATCAACAAAGTTTTATCTACTGGGTCAAAGTTATAGAGTTTAATCTGTGAGGACAAAAGTAAGAACTGCTAAATGCTTTTGTTTTCTTTTATAAACTACAGATGAGGCTTAAAAAGATTTTATATTATACTAGAATTTAATTAGCATCTCGCACGATTAAGAACATACAGACTACTAATTATAGAGAACTAGAAAGAAAGAGATAAGAAATTTAGTTCTATCTATTTATCTAGCATCAATCTTTATTTGTATCACTTTAAAGCTTTTAATCATTTAAATAATATCTGTTAAGGTAAGCTCAGTTTTATCCAGAAAGATTAAATATAGGTTTACAACCCTTACTTCTGCCTATTGCAGTCTGTTGTTTTAGCAGCACTCAAACGTTCGGTGAGGAACGCCTGTGACACGCTTACAGTGTGACATAAACGTTGATGATGACACTGCCTACTGTTACATCTGTGCAGAACGTCTGTGACAAGCCTGTGATGGAACGAACTGTGCAAATACATTTACTGTATATACATACAGTATGTACACACACACATATACACACACACACACATTGATGCCCTCGAATTACATTTACCATACATTACACAATTTTAAAATATCCTAAGCTGTTACAATAATGTACAGCTTACTAGTCATACAGCATGTGAGGCAATGACAACATATGGATAAAAAGTCTGAGCCCTTGTTGCTGCCTGCATCATTGCAGACATCAGACTTGACTCACAGTCCTGTCTTCTGATGACTCTCCTGTTGTTGTTATTGTTGACTTTTTTTTAACTGTTAGATGAGGGTGGTTGGGTGTGGGTGTGTGCGTTTATGAAGATCTACAAAGAAAAACAAAACCTCATTAATCTCAAATCTTTGCTTTGAAAGTCCCTTCCCTGTCCATGTCCCTCCAGCTTTATTTAGACAGCGAACAATGGCAGTCACACCACCGGAGCGCCGAGGAAGATGGGCGCATACCAGGCATTCTTTCAAATTGGGTGGCCGCGTTCAGACTCGGCAGCAGGATGTGGGAAACTCGAGATAAAAGACTCCCATTTACCCCCAACCCCCCAGCCTGCTCCTGCACTTTCCCGCCATAGCACTGGTTGAATGGTAAATGCACTCGATGCCCTCTCACTCTCCACGTTTTTACCCCCTCCCTTTCTCAATGTCTATCCCCACCCTGTCCCCTCTTTCCCTCTCTCCCCTTCTCTACTCTTGTCTATACTTCCACCCTCATCCCCCTCCTCTCCCTCTTGCTCTCTTTATGTCCTCCTCTAAATTCTGTAGTAGCCTATTCTTTACCTAAAAATAGCTTAAATTACTTCTCTCAAACTTGCTTTGTGCAATTAGCCCACGCTCTAATAATGCAGCAGACTAACTGCAATGCCACGCAGCTTGTCTCTCTGCTTTGAATTCACTCTCTCTCTCTTCGCCTTCAGTTTGCTTAGCCGAATGATTCTGATCAAAAAGACAAATCTGAATGATTCATAACAAGCTTGGGCTTTTGCGTTGCTGAGTAATGACCTGTTTTTGGAACTCACTCAGCATCCTGTTTTTGTTCAGTTCGGCAGAACTGACTCACTCTGCTGGGTGATGATCGATGACTGAGCAGCGTGGCAGACGGGCATACGTACAGCCTCCGCTCATACACACACAAAGACACGAGGGGAGTGTGATATTTTTTATGATGTTATGATCATTCAAATGGACCGGCTTCGCTTCCTAAACCAAAGTGCCGGTGGCCGAGGTTCTGTAAAGACATCCATATCTGCATTTATTGATGTTCTTCCTGTCTAAAGAGTAGCCATCTAATAAATATTAACAAGACATAAAGTGCTATATAGAAGAGGCTGGTTTATCCCTATCATGGGAGGGATAAACCTGAATACATTTAAAATAGAGACACAGTGGGAATCTTGTGTGAGGAGAGAAAGTATGAAAGGAATGCTGAATTCGGGAGATCTGTGGGTGCTCGTTCAGCAGAGGGATAGATAGAGGAAGGGAGGGAGGGAGGGAGAGAGAGAGAATGACAGGCACACGTTGCCTTGGTTCATCTGATAGGTAGCGTTATCTCTGAGCCATGCTCCTCGGAGGATAACGATGACACTTTAACCGGGTGTTAGACACTGACCACACATACTCGTTTCACTGCCAGGAAAGTCTCAGTGACCCTTATGAAGTCAGAGGAACTCTGACCGCGAATCACACCTTTGCTCTAGAAAGGCAAGATGTTTTCGTTCTACCTCGTAACGAACCGAGAATGAATTAGCTCACGCTCCATGAATTTGCGTCTCTTTTAACCCACATACTGGATGCATTACGTAAAAAAAACAAATAAATAAATTATCGTGACTAGGCTGGCAAACTGACCAGTTCGTACTGTCATTATAGAGCTTGCGGAGTTGATGTCACACAACATGTCATTTTCGTGTCGGTGCTATTTTTGGTGGATGAGACATTATCTGTGTGTTGGAAGGTGTTGAGTAGCTCAATTTCGGTAAGCTAAAATGACGCCAAATTACAAATGTGTCTTTTCATTAGGATGTTACATTATGCACTCTCACTTTGCGTGCAGCCTTGCCATTCTGGCTGCTGGCTGGTTAATTAGGCTAAATTGTTAGCATCACAATAGCCAACCTGTCAATAGTACATTCTCACCTTTAACGACCAGTAACCAGACCTGGCTCACACACCAAGAAGCTCCCCCATCACCTTACACACTGCCTAGACTGTGACTCAGTAGGCTTTTTCTTTTCTCTAAATATTCCAGAGATTTTATGTTTTTGTACGGCACTATAAGTGCCACCTTATCTTAGGAAGTACGACTTGTTGATGAGTAGATCTTCAACCCCGGCAGAATTGTTCATGACTTAGTAGTAGTGGTAAAACTTTGGTAAAGTGTATGTGCTTATTCCAACAAAAAAAAAACAACAGAAAATTAAAAACGTCAGATTATATGAAACGAATAGTGCATAGGGGTCTTTCATCTACTCTTTAGCTACCAGGTTATACAGAAAGATGTTATTGATCTCTAAAAGTTTCATTTAACATCTCCCAGCATGGTCTCTTTTCTTTAGCTTTCTCATTCTCCATCTCTTCTTCAGAAAACTCTTAGTCACAAATATAACAAAAAGCCGCCCTCGAATCCGTCTCAGTGTATTTGTGTCGGAAATCACCATAGCAACCGATCAACATTACCACAAGAAATGGCGGTGCCTTCCCAAAATGCAACATGGTATGAAAACAACGTGACGTAACTCTGTGTTTATAGAGACTGACCGTGGTTTTTTTACGAGATACCAATTACAATAAAGTTATTAAAATAGTTTCCATATCATGAATCATGTTATTTTTATGGTTAAATGATATATGTTATAAATGTACACTTTACCACACAATTCCACAACAATTCCTGAATATGATTGCTAATATGATTAGAATATGATTCATTAATTTTACATAATAGCACCTGTGGTAGTAGTTCTGCAAATAACAGACTGATACTAACTAACGCACCATGGGAAAATCATAACGACAGAGTTTTCAGTTTTTACTAAAATAATAAGCTATCTATGATGTAAGTGATAATATGAGCTAACTTGTTTTATGGACGTTGTACATCATTAAATGTATTACACTATAAAATAAATTAATAATGCATTATTCCTTACACACCATAGAGTTATATTGTGACTTACAGGAAGTATAGGAAGACATTCAATGGATATTATCATTTAAGGAGCTGCCATGGAAAACAAAGGTTCTTGACTGAAAAAAATAAAGTTGTTAGTTTTTCTTTACAGTGTTGTAATCATTATGAAAAATTATTACGCCGCTACTCTTATAACGGCATGCTATGATTTACATTTTCATTAAAGAAGAGTAACGGAGTTCCATGTGCTGCTCATATAAACATGGTGGAGCTGCGTTCCTTTGGGATCCCCTTCCCCTTTATTTAACACCTGGTCATAATACACAGGAGTACTTTCAAAGTAGTTTTATGGTTGAATATGTAATGAACATAATTAGCATAAAACATAACAATAAAACTAGCTTTGTGCACCTAGTTTGATATATTTTATCCATAGTTATCATAAATGAATATAATAAAACTATACTGCATCATAGTAAAACCACAGTCACCTAGAAATAAATTTCACGAGGGTCACACTAATTTTTAAATATGGCTACATTGTAAAAGAAAAAATGGCAATTAGGTTTCAACAAAGCTGCAGCAAGCAAGCAAGCAAACAAATGAATTAATTAAATAATTTAATCCTAAACTAGTAGTAGTTATGCAAATAATAACTATACTTAAGCTGTATAAAATCTTGCTATGTTCAAATAAAAAAAATGTATGGTTAAGATGATCAATGAGTCCAATGTTACACAGCTTACCACAATACAGACATTAATCTTGGATAATTAAGGATATTTTATTGCATCTTCTACCATGATGTCTGAAATTATGTTCAATGCAAATGAAGCTAAAACAGTTCTTTATTCTTGCAATCACTAAAACATAACTGAATGCATCACAATTTTTGTACCTACAACTTATTGTAAATTCCTGCTACGAAAATCACAGCAATTGTTTACAGTATAATAGATCACACGCTTACTGTCCGTTATATACAGGTTATATTTTAACTCTCACGTCCAACTCCACCTTTCCATTCTTCACCTTAAAGGAATCGTTGACATTTCACTCCGCAAAGTTCACAAGGAAAAAGTCAGTTACGACATTCCCCTCTGGTGCACCCTGTAATAAACACACCGCTTTTAACACCCTAACCCCATTTTGGCACCTGAGGATGACAGTGACAGTGAGGTGTGACCCTTCTGGTGTGCCAGTAGATTGCTTCACCACTTGCCGGTAAGGCAACACTTGCCTGCCCATCAATCAAGCACCATGAGTAATCTCCTCCACAGCTGTTTCACCCCTCCGCTGGATATTGGAACAGGTGGATAGATAGACGGGAGGCGAGGACACAAGAACCTCCCCTTAAATCCAGAGCACACTGACCTAGCCATCTCCAACAAACCCAAACATTCGGTCGGTCTGCTGTAACTTTGAGGGATTACTTGGTGTTTCAGGAATGTTCTCCTCCTTTTCACACTAGTTCTTTTCACTTGTCAGGGCTTTATCTAAAACATTGTAGGCCAGCTGCCAGCGTCTGCATGAGTTTGCTGGAGAATATTAGAATAGTGTGCTCTGGGCTAAAAGAGTCTTTTATACGTTCCACTAATCTAGTTAACACCACGTCCTTGGTCTAATTTAAATACCTCCTGATTCCCCTCCTCCTCCTCCTTTCGCCTCACACACAAACACAAGGGGACCCCCATGTCAGTTTTCTGACATCACATTGCCTTAGGAACTATTTCATTGCAAAGAGGAACGAGTACCTCGTTAATGGTGAGCTGGTGATCAAAAGATTAAGTCTTAAACCCCAATGATCTACCCTCAAGGAATAACCAGGAGTCTGGTCTACGCTCTCGACCAAACAGGGTTCTAAAGTTTGTAAAAGTGATTTGTGAGCAATAAAGGAATGGACAGGAGCTTAGTCTCTGTTGCTATAACAGGATAAATGCCTTCGATGAGTGGTTGTCAATGATGCAATTTTCTTCAGTAGGGTTGCTACAAATAGTGAGGCTATTAGTGTAACTACACTTAAACTTACATTTACAGCATTTGGCAGTCATCCTTATCCAGATGCTTATACAAAAGTGCTCTGTAGTCTCCATCCATCAAATACACATCAGATTCTTCTATACTCGCTAATGTAAATCGGCGCAGGTCTAAGAATGCTATTAAGTTAAAACATGAGTATGATGTTGAATTAGCATAACAAGCATAACTAATGTAGAAGTTTTATGACTTAAGCAGCTTGTAAATAGCAGAAATAAATAGCGTGGTACCACTGATGACTGATTTATAGCTGGATCATGTAGTCCTGTTCAAAAGTCTTGAGCCATCCCTCAGTAGTAGTGCACATAGTCTCGAGGAATTGTTTTCCAGAATTCCTAAACAACTTTTTGTGGCTCTTATTTTCAGCAAGTTTTTGGATTTTATTTTCAGGTCAGGCTGTGGCCACCCTGGTTGGTGTGTCAAACATTCACACTACGGCCAGTTTGGTGGTAAAAATTGGCCTACAACATACAGTACCATTAAAAAACCCTTAAGCCGTCTGTTATTTTTTCATATTTGGCCTTCTAGTTCTCTAGTTCTCCAAGCTTTTCTGGCTCTCACTGTCCCTCTACCTAACCAGTTTAAAAGCAGTTTTGTTTTGTTTTGTTAAGCCACACATTGACCTGTGCATAAATCATCTAACTTAACGCACGAGCCAGTGAGAAACAGATGCAGATGATGACATATGATCAGGACGGTGATTAGTATACTATTGACGGTGAATACTGAGTGGTTGGAACAGATGAGAGGGGAAATGAGGCTGCTGCTGAGGGTGTTAAATAAACAATCAGGGTTTCAGTCATATCTTTAGGGTTCTCACAGCCTGTCAATGTCAAATATTTGGTAACATTTCTTTATTAGAATCTACTGAATTGAATTGAATGTTTTGCACAGTACTGTATATTTCAGTTATTAGCGGACACTTTCTTTATTCAAGTGTTTAGGAATTAGTTGATCTTTGTCAGTTGTGTGATTCATAATAGATTAAATCTTCATCACTCTGCTTCTTTTGATGATGATGATGATGATGATGATTATTATTTGTATTTTTCATATAGCTTGTAATGTGTCTACCCATGCTTTTTTTAAGGGTAGCAGTCATTTAATCGAGCCAATTATTTTTGGACTTGCAGCGAAGCTAACTAATACTCTATACATCTCAGGCGAGGTAAGTCAGAAAATGACAACACAGTCAAACCCACCATTTTGTTTTAACAGACAACAAATACACACTCCACCCCCCACCCCTCGTCTTGTAGCCAGAATAGAAAAGACGTAACCCCCCTCCTTTTCTGATGTCCATTTCAATACTTTTCAGATCCACTACTAGTAATAATAATAATAATAATAATAACAATAATAATAATAACAATAATAATAATAATAATAATAATAATAAAAATACACTCTTTGTTGATAAGCATGTGTAATGACCAACGCAGGGACGAACAAAGACTTTAAACAAGCTTGACGTCATCACAATGACAAAAATACACTAGTCACAGGGCATGGTTATATCAACCTGCAGGACTGTGAGCCCGGACTGCTTTTAAATACACTATGAGAGGAATGAAGAATTGTGCTGATGATGTCAGGATTTAAAAATAGGGGCCTGGAATCAGTGTCGCAGCTGCTCTGACCTTTTCCTTTGTATTGGTTGTAATGCTGAGAATAACAGGACCATGTGTAAGTGCGTGTATTTGTGTGTATACATATATGAGAATGGATTTTCTCAAGCCTTTTCTTGCCTGAACAACATAATTGCTGAAAGGAATGGTGGGAAGAGAGGTGTGAGAAAAGCCTTAAGAAGCAAGCATCAGTAAAAAAGAAGAAAAGAAGAAGAAGAAAAAAAAAACAACAACCCTGCAATTAAAGGCTCCATTACTATCGGGGGAAGTTAATGAGAAACCTTCTGTATTTACACTGTACAGCCAGATGGAGCTGCACTGTATGGATGGAAATTCGGTTAAGCATTATTGGTTTATGATACCATAGGATCTGTCCAGGAAGTTTTTTTTTTTTTTTTTTTTTTACAACTCGCCAGCCATGCGCTTGGACTTTAGCTGAGACGGATGTTTTCCTTAGTGTTAACTAGCATTTCTGGTCAGGCACTAGTAGCCCCTCACAATTTTGCTAACATTATTGACCGGCCGATCCTGGGCTAAATTTAACGCAATTAACTCGTAACCCAGCAATGAGTCATTTTACCAACAGGTCACCCTTCCCTTTTACCCCAATAGCTACTTTGGTCCTGAAAGGTATTTCTCAAAGAATGAGTGATTATCAAAAACCTTCGAAACAGACATCAAAGTCTAGGTTTTGGTGGGAAAAGGCCACCGTAGAGCTTAAGGTTTATGCGGGGTCAGCTTTAATGTGAACGGCGGCATGGCTAGGGGTCACAAGCTGCTGACATACCTGTCTAACATTGCGAGACACTCTAGGAGGAAATGACCATCACTTGTCTCAATTAGGGGGGGCTGCTCCTAAAAGCATAGCTTTGTTTAACAGCGCTCCCAGCAAATTAAGGGATTAAATCTTCCTTTTTGGCAGGTCAGGGCACACAAGAGAGACAGAGGGCAGTGTGTGTGGTGGTGATGGTGGTTGCAGGGGGGGTGTTGTGTGAGGACGTGGTTTGTCTGCTGCCCTGTCATGTTTATTTGAGGTCAAATTTGAGCCTGAATAAACAGCAGCTACCGACAGGAGCAGATAATGAGTATAAATAATTACCGGGTTTAAAAACAAACCGAAAAGGAAAACTTTTAATTATTTTAAATAAATGCTATCTATCTATCTATCTATCTATCTATCTATCTATCTATCTATCTATCTATCTATCTATCTATCTATCGTGTGTGTATTGGATTTCACTATGAACGGTTCATCCCACTGCTCATGTACATTTACACACTCATTTCACACACTCATTCATACCTTACAAGCAATTTACCATTTCCAGTTCACCTACAGCCATACCTGGTGGAAACCCACACAGTCATGTATGTACAGCTTTGAGGTGACAATGCTCCCAAGACTATTGTATTAAGTCTGTGTGAAGGTGCATTTTCCCTGAAATGGCATGTGGCATGTGCTTAAGTATTTATGTCACATCATGTGTGTATGTGCTCATGTGAAGGCACACGCCCTACATGTGGAAAATGTGGAAAACCTCTGATACAACTTTGAGCCATAGGCATAAAATTCACATGACTTTTCTTCAAGCATATGATTTGTGTGGCAATAAAACTCCACAACCAAATCAGTTATTAACATACAGCATTACTGCTAAACCGGTCGTGTCATTGCCCTAGCCGGAGACTATAGAATCATTGCACTAACAGTTAGGCTAAAGACGATGCTGTAACAGCAAATAGGAAAGCAGATGCTTTTTTTGTGGGTTCGATGTAGGAAATCTGGCAATGATCACCGTGAACCAAAGAACAACAATGATCACCAATTATAGACCAGTAAACCGGTGCCAGCATCATGGGTGGCAAGTCCAATCCGGTCCCACGGAAAAGCCAAAGCAGCAAAAAGCAAAAAAAAAGTCAGAAAACCCTGGTGCCGCACGACGGCCCAACAAGCACACAGCCCAAGGCTGTCAACCCGGCCTTTAAACACCCTAGTATGATTCATATCCCAATATGAACGAGCATCCATGGGATGCACCAGACAAACAAGTCCGATCCACAGAGGACACACCCCACAGCCCAGAGCACCCAAAAGATCTGCTGCCAACATCCTGGTGCCAGACAACACAACACAACACAACACCACCTCCCCCCTCCCTGGTGGCACAACCTAAGTGGTTGTGGCTGATTGGTATATACCTGGATCACTCAAGCCGGATGTTATTACCAGGTGTGAACAGGACCATAGTGTACTTAAGTAATAGAGTCTCATCATTAAGGCAGAGTGAGTATTTTCCCCGTGGAAAGCAGAAGCAGTATTTAACCGTCACGCCTATGCGACAATGCGTCACAGCCATAATCCCTGGCGCTTTGCTTTCCTAACTCTTATCTCATGAGGAAATTGGCCATGGGGACTTGCACTGCCGCTATTTCCTCTACACTGCAAAAATATATTTTACATGCAAAGCCACAAGTTCTCCGTTTATTCAGTTGTCATTGAAATGTTTTGGTATTTTTTTCTCTCTACAACCCGTCCTCCAGAGCCAGTGGGATTTTCCCAGCTCACTTCCTCCTGATGTGATGTGCATCAAAACACAGTGAGCGTGAGTAATCTGGAGTGGCCATCCGGGTAAAGCCCCTCGTGAGCACTGAGGTCTGTGCACTTCCCCCTCACACAAAGCATGAATGAACCGTCTAACCGGCTCTCTAGGCAACAGCCAATCGGGATAAAATGTATTCAGGAAGTTGTGTGACTTCACCATGAATGACCATCAAACTGTGAGGAAAGGAGAAGTGAGATACATTCATGATGTCTGTTTATTTACGGAGGAGTTTTATTTTAGTTACACTGTACTGCATTATGCCATTTTATTTTCTCCAAAACATTATTCGATCCAAGCATGAAGTTGACCACAAAAAGGTTTAGGGTCTAGCCTGAGGGGTGAGCAAGTGATTTTTTTTCTGGCCGCACCACCAAGCAAACTCACATAGTTCCGGTCATTAGGACTGAACCTTAACCTGACCTGGATTCAGTAAAAGACTTCCGCATGCTAAACCTTTCAGTGGTTTAAAGCACAAAATCAATTCTTCTGTAACAAAACAGTATCAAAGTTTGAGTTATGTCTGGATGAAATCATCAGTTCCTTCTAATACAATGGCAAGCAAAAGTTCACACCCCCACATTTTTAATGCAAAACAGGAAACGGAACTTCTGTTTTGCATGACCAAAGCAAAGCATTTACAACTTTTTTTGTCATTGTTTTTTTGTCATTGTCTTCTAAGTGACCATCCAGCAGAGCTTTAGGAGAAATAAAAGGTTTCAAGGTGTGAAATATCAGTGTGAGCTACACGGTATGAGCTTAATGTGTGGCAATGTATAATAACGAGGGCTTGGACGTTTAACTTATTGACTACATGTGAGTGAGGTCGATTTCTTGAACCTGATCGGTCGGTTAGTGTTGATGAGTTTTCATTAGTTTTTATGCTATGTTCACATTACAAGCCACATTGTTTGAATCTGATTTTTTGGAGTCAGATCAGCTTTGCATCTCGTAACAGGTCACATTCATAATTACAAGCGACTTTTATCTATCTGACGTCATATTTGTGCGAGCACTTCAATGGAAGTGGATTTGATTTTAGCAAAAAAAATATGCTTAGGATTCTGTTCTGGAGGATGGCGAGCAGTCGGCTGTATTTGTTGAGGTCCAGAAGAAGAAAGAAAGCAGGACGTCTTGCTTTAGAGGATTTAGTAGCTACTGCTAGCACTGCTATGAGATCCCCATGATGATAATGATGATGATTATGTCAGCACCCTATGCATGCACGAAGGCAAAAAAAATTGCACAAATTCGGATCTGATCGTTTCAATTCGAGTCACATGGCCACGTCTCGGTTGAATATCTGATCCGGGGCTGCATATGAAAGTGAGTTTAATCCGATCTGTAAAACATCAGATTTGTGCGTTCACACAGCCCTAAAAAAATCTGATGTGTCACATTAGGGTAAAAAAAAACAAGACAAAATTGAGACATTTCAGGCTGGTAATGTGAACATATATACTAATGTAATTAGTTCTTATTTCTATAATAACTAAACAAAAAACAAAAAAGTTTAAAACATCTCCTCATGTCACCTTTACGAACGCTCCTTTTATGTTTTGTTGTGATTTCCACCATGTGCTTTCTTTGTTTACATCGACTCGTGCCTTTGTTGTGCTTCAAGCCACCCACGCCGTTCTGCCATTAGCATGTCTCTTCGTTGTGTCTGTGTGTCACTTGATAACTTCATCTTCATATTCCATGTTGTGTTCTAACATTAAGTTCCTTGTTATTTCGCATCTCAAATCAAGTGGTTTTCCCGTTTCCTTGTTCCTGGTTATACTTCCCTGTTTTCCCCTGTGACTGCTCTCATGTTTATGAATATGGATTATTCTCATTTGATGCCTGTGTCCTGCTAATAAAAACCATGCTGATTTTGCACACTTGCATCCTGCCTCATCCGCCTCACCTACAGTATTTTCACATGCATCTGAACCTTAAAAGAGAGAAAACAGAGGCAGGTGAGGAAGTGACTGTTTGTAAGTGTTAACAGGATGTAACCTGCTTTACAGATTTCCCACAACGTTAAACATAAGTCTAAAGAGATGAAACAAATGTTTTGTTTTTGTGTGTAAACTGCTGTGGTATGAGAGAAATAACACTCTTCAGGATGTGGTGTTGTTGGAAAATAATCAACTTTGTGGTGGTAGCAGTGCTCGAGTGCACGATTCGCTTTTATTTATTTTCATAGAACAACATGTCTTATCATGGTTTATAACTTACTTATGACAATTTAGCTGTCAGTCATACTAATTAATAACATTCTTGTCTGATGAGATTTATCACCTTTTCACCAGGTCTTTAACATGCTGCTGTATGAGTAGGACAAGAACATCCATCAGCCTGGTGAGTAACGGAGCGAAAATCTGTACTTTGTAAACCAAAAGAAAAGAGAAAACAGAGAAATAGCCTGGTGAAGCTGAGATGTCTGAATCACCGAGCCTCCCCAGCACAAGTGGAGGAACACATGCCTGTTCGACCCACTCAGCACTCCATATAGCAAAGACTCTGAAATAGGCCTGCGTGAGAAAAGAATGTTTATATCTGGCAACATGAAACCGTCAGCTTCATCTTTCTCCCTCTCTCTCTCTCTCTCTCTCTCTCTCTCTCTCTATATATATATATATATATATATATATATATATATATATATATGGTCGTGGTGTGACGTTTGCATGTAAATAAACACTGAGGCTGTGTATATGCCATACAGTTTTTCCTTGGTGAAATGCAAATGTTTATGATCCTCTCAAAATTCATCACTATGATAGTAGAAGTGTAATAAACATGTAAATTTTTCTATCAGTGTCTGCTTACATTCTCTAAATATTCGTAAATGTATAAGAATGAAAAATATAAATAAACAGTGAAACCTCGGATTGCGAGTAACGCAGTTTGTGAGTTTCCCGCAAGACAAGCAAAGATTTTTAATAAACTTTGACTTGGAAAACGAACAAGTCTTGGTTTACGAGTACCGAATATCATGTATCACAACTTCGCCAATGGTTTTTCTCTCTTGGGCGTCTCTTACTGGTATAATGTACTGTTTACTATAACACTGTGACCACATGTGTGTGTAAAACATCTTTTATTTTTTTTATTTTGTTTGCGTGTGTGTACAGCGTGAATGTAAAGCAAAAGCAAGTCTTATTAGAGAGGTTAAAAAATCATTTTCTCTGTATCAGCTTGCTCTTTGTGTACACACAGACCCCTCCTACTTTTGCCTTTACAGACACACACACACTCTTTCTCTCTGCTCTACACAGAAACACTGCTCTGTCGCGATTCTTTTCAAAGGTAAAGTGCAGGTTAATTTTTTTTTAAAATGTTTGTTAATTTTTACTTTTCAGCAGTGACTTCATTAGTGTGTGGCTCAATCGTGTGTCATTAGAGAGATTTCATGTTTATTATTCCAATAAAACAGTGTTTTTGTTGTGAGCATGCATGTGTATAAAAAGAGTGGAGGAAGGGTAACTGTAAGATGAGAAGGGGGAGAGGGGAGCTTATTTTAGATTCACACACACGCACACACACACATACACAGTGGCTGTGCGCACAAACTGAAAAACTTATCTGTCGGGATTATTATTATTATTTTTTTTTAAAGGTAAAATGCAGGTTTTTTTTTTTTTTTTTACTTTATATTTTGTGTTAATTATTTTTATCTATTTATTTTTTTTTTGGCCTGTGAAATGAATAATTTGAGTTTCTATTATTTCTTATGGGAAAATTAGATTTGGTTTATGAGTGTTTTTGAATACGAGTCTGCTTTTGAAACTAATTATGCTCGTAATCCAGGGTTCCACTGTAAATAGATGTGGTCTGACAGTTCCTCAAACTCAGCTACATCACCAAAGTTTAACATGTCTTAATTAGAGATGTACACGAGCCTCCGGCTAGACCAGATATTAAATCGGTTGTAGTGGGCGACACCATTTTGTTCGGTTTATTTCCCAAAATGTAAAAAAGTTTATATTAGTTGCCTAATCATTAACATTAAGACAGGTTTTAAAGCTGTGCCTTAGGTTAATCCATAAATGAGCAACTGTTGGTTGGAACATGCGCATTTTTCTCAGTTACCACAAGTTAGCTAGTTTAGCTTTTGTGTACCTAAAATGCCGATGTGGCTAACACTAATTCATCAGGTAATGCTAATTTGCGCTTGATTTAACCCCGTTATTCATACAGTCCACATCCTGAGTAGTTGTCACACAAATGATCCACATCCAAAATTATTCAAAATTTTTTAGCTAATGTAATTTTAACTAATGAGTTACATAAATACTGCAAAATTTTGCATTTTAACATGGCGCTCTATGTGGATTGTCTCACTTTTGGAGCCAGTGGTCATTTGAGGGACTCCAGGTTTTGGCATTTCTACGCTGGACTCTTCTAGCTTTTATAGCAGCGGAAGTTGCCCCTTGAGCCCAATTCGAACCCCTGCTAACCAGAGCAGGCAGTTACAAAGGATGAATGAATCAACCCTGTAAATGCTTAGGCGAAAGAGCGCAATTGGTCATGCTCTCTGTGTCCATGTGAGCACACATATGTGGAAGAGGGTAGATAGCACTTTCTTCCAAGCGGTATACCCCCATGTCTTCAGTCTGAAAATAATTGTCTGGCTGGCTTTACGTGTCTCTGAGAAAGCCCGACTGGGGGGTGGACACTGGCTAAGACCACATTAAAGGAAAATGGGGAAACATATAAAACTTTATGGTTGTAGACATGTGAACACCATGACGTCAAACGCAACAATTAACGGCAGAAGCACCGTTACTCAACATCAGACTGCTATATATTTTTATTGATAATTTTGTCCGAGATTAATTTCGGTTGAACGAACAACAACAACAACAACAAAGTAGCATAATAGCATTAACATTTGGTCATAATGTGAAGGAGATGTCAAAATTATGAACTCAAATAGTTTATGGGTAGTCAAATAGTTGATGGGTTTATTTCCTGCCTTGGATCTGTATGCATGTAGTTTGCTCGTTTTTCCCGAGCTTGGTGGGTTGCATCCGGGTACAGATGCAGATCAGGCTAATTGCCATTCCCAAATTGCCTATAGTTTGTAAATGAGTGTGTGTGTGTGTGTGTGTGTATGTTTGTGTGCCCTATAATGGATTCGCACCCTTGTTCAGAGTGTGCCCTGCTTGTGCCCTAAGTCTCCTGGGATAGGCTCCAGGCCTACCCTGTTCTTTAGTATAATTAATAACAGATTGTGTCATAAATTTTCTAGGTGAGCAAGGTTTGAATTAATTTATTTTTTTATTTATGATTACCTGTAATAAATAATTTTGTAAAATCTCATCTACATTGAATAAAGGAAACTTTGAAACACAGCAGAAACCGGAAACCGATTTTCATTCCTCCTCGTAGGTTTGAATTTGTCAATAATTCATCTTAGGCAACGGTAAAATCCCATTTGGGTCAGTTGGATCACCTTACACCAGCTCTGTCAGTGTTATCCTTCGACCTGATGTTACCTGCTTTGGCCTCTGCAGGAGATGTGCAGTCATCTGCTTTTCATACATGCTTTTTATAGCGGTGTGCCTTCTCCTGATGGTGCCGTATAATCATGGCCTTGTCACAAATAAACCGAAAAACTCTGGAGCCATAGACATAGTTGAGCGGCATTATTTTCATGAAGTGGAAACTATATTCTGACAGATATTGCTTCATCAAAATAGCACAACAGACAGGAGATTTTTGAAGAAAGAATGAATAGCTAGCAGTGCTTTAGAAATCCTATTTTTAAACCACAGAAACCTTGAGGCATTTTATATCTCTGTATCAGTCTTTCCATCTCCTGAAGCTCTCAATAATACTCTCTCTCTCTCTCTCTCTCACACACACACACACACACACACACACACACATACTATAAACGGTAGATGTTGGAGGACAAACTGTTCAAGCGTGCAAAGAAAAGAGTGAAATAAAGGGGTAGAGAGCACAGAGAAAATGTTAAGACTGACTGATCAGTCAAGAAGTTACGGTGCAAACTGAATCAATACAATATAATGCACTGGATCCTTTGGATTTTGTGCATTGTGGGGTCTTCTTGGATCAGACTTGTTTGTGCCTTGTATATCATGAGTGCTCAATCAGATGTGGATCTGAACAGTTTGGAGGCATGGTCAAGTGGTCTTCAGCTCTTCCACTGCCCGGGCCCGTTCATGGCAGGCTGTGCTGCTGGTATCTTTCGATTATGATTAGTATTGACTTTTTTCAGGAAGTTGGGCTGCATTGGCTTTTCTGACCCATCAGGCAAAAGGGCCATCCACGGGCATGGGTGAGTCTAGTGCGCCCAGGATTTTGTCACCAGATTTATATATAATTAATTGTTAATTTGTCGATGTTATGGCTGATCTGTTTATCATGTTACAGTTGTGGTCAGAAATGTACAATGTTGCGTGTAACGCTTTAGAGTGCTTGGATTACTTTTTTGATGTAAAGAGTAATCCAACGCGTTAGGTCTACTATTTAAGTACTCAGTTATTTAGTTATATTTTCAAAAATGTAATTCGTCATTTAGACAATTGATGTAATCCGTCAGCCAGACAGCAGTGATTCCGTTAGTATGTGTGTGTGTGTGTCCCCTACAAGCCACGCCCCCACTGCAATAACCCGCCCCCCCTCTCTGTTATTCCTGCTGTAGTTAACAGATTATGAGCCAAACTTCGCTGAATAATTTTAAAGGTCTTGACTAAAACAACACACATGAGGAATCACAATATAGTTCTGCAATGGAAAAGTACTTAAACTGGTTACTTTTATCAGAATGTAATGCTGTAATATAACTAATTACTTTATATGACAGTAATTTTGTAATTAGTTTTACATTTTGTAATGTAATTAACAGTTTTAAAAAGTAACATCCCCCAACACTGAAAATGTATGAACATGGACCATCATGGCAATATTGGGTAATATTTTTTCTTGCTAATCCAGAAGACATTGTGGATTAACTAACATGTGTTGTTCCCTAATGTTTTCAGGCAAGATCCATTTCTGTGTCCTGATTAGCTTCGAAAAATGCACATCCGCAAAGGGCTAGTAGAGCATTTGCATTCCCAGCTACAGATGCTACAACTGGAACGGCAATAAAACAAGGATTTCCAGAAACTCCAGAGCGCATGATTGAAATGCCATTTCAGCTGGGATATTAACAGACACATTTCGGAGACCTCTGAGACCCATGTTAACTTGATAAAAAGCAATAGAATATTTGGCATTTAAGAGATTAAAACACTCACTCGTTCCCTATACTTCTTTTGAAGGTCGAGGAAAGCCTGGAGAATATCTTTGGGGAGTCTGGGCACAAGGTGGGGAACTCCCTGGACAGGGTGCCAGTCCATCACAGGGCCCAAGGATACTCGCAAGCTTACACTCAATCAATACGTGAGTGGAATTTGGAAATGCCAGTTTGTCTTTTGGACTGCAAGAGGAAACCGAAGTACTCGCACCAAAATCCCAAAATCCATCATGATGGGGAGAACAAGCGAGCTCCATGGACATAGACCCGAGGCGGGTCACCGAACCCTTAACCCGGGAAGTGCGAGGCCACAGTGCTAACCACGACATGTGCTGCCAAGAGTTCTAAATTAAGATTGCAGTCTAAACCGTAAAAATACACAAATATAATTCTCCTTCTTCACTTGTCACTATTTATATCTCCTATTTCTCCCTGGCAGCTCTTTTAATCTGTCTCTCTAATTATATGTATAAAAAGTGTGTGTGTGTGTGTGTGTGTGTGTGCAGCCTGTCCAGTTAAACAACAGTTTTAGCAGCACATAAAACAGGCAGCTCTATCAATAGCAAGTCTAATTACACCCACACACATGTAGAAGCTTTCCTTTTCTGCTCGGTGCAGATCTTGCCTACGCCCTCTCCATCAGTCACGTTACAGGGCAACCTTTCCGAAACCACGACAAAAGCTCAACAGACCGAACAAAGACTCGGAAGCTGGCCAAAGTAAGCCGTTCCTATGTTTACATTCACAAGCACGTACGTCAGAACAGGGATTGCTAAAGGACATACCCACCCACATACACAAACACACACACACACACACACGCACATATAAGCCTGATATAGTTATTAGTGCTGTAAAGATGCAGATGAAGTGAAGGTGGGGTGAAACGCCTGCCGGACTGGAAAGGACGCGATGCCGAGGACCAGTCCAGACCGAGACGGAGAAACCCGAGCTGTGTGCTGACGTCATGGATGAACTCCAGTCCCTCCTGTCCAGATCCCTTCATCTAATCTATCCCTCACCTTTATCGTCATCCCTCCATCATCCCACATGTTTACCGCCAGCCTTTTATGACTCCTATTCCACAGCTGACGTCACTGCAGAACTCCAAGCGCACAACAGTAATGGTGATTTCATTATATGTCCAGGATTCAGGGATGACAAGTGTTCCAAATGTTGCAGATGGACTCGCATTATTTTATTAAGCCTACTATATTAGAGAGAGAGAGAGAGTTTGCATGTTTAGTCATGTGACATTTCAGAGAGCATGCAAAGAACTATTTAAAGGTTAAATGTTGATTTAAATATTAGCGAGATATCAGAGTGTATCTTTACCAAAGTGTAATAATATGCAAAGATTTTAACGGACAGATGTGTAGGTTTTTTTTTATTAATTGTAAAATTGCCATTGCATTTCATTTCATTTCACAACACAACGTGCTGTGCTAGAAAGATAATCAAAGACAACTCGGAGTGGTGACGCAAAGCAGAGTTGCCAAGGACACCCTGAAGTTGATTATTCCTCCCTGTTTCTTCCATTCTGATGTTGTGAAATGGGTTGGGGGGGGGGGGGTAAATACTTATGCAATCATCCAAATAAATACTTTTATCCATTCATCCAATGTCTACACCATTTATCCTGTATAGGGTCACGTGGCAACTGGCATTAACTGGCAGGTTACACCCAACCACCCACACACACACACACACACACACACATATACACACACACAAACACACCCAATCATACACTACCGGCAATCTAGGAATGTCTAGCAGCTGTAGGAAAGCATTTAAAGGAAACTCCACACACACACACACACACACACACACACACACACACACACACACACACACACATGGACCAAAGGTAAGATTCGAACGCCAAACTGTAGAGGATGTTCTGTGATTTTGCGCATTCAAAATTCCCGGTTTGACTTGAACACGTCTCATAATAGCTTCTCTTGTCGACAGCTTGATAACTGATATAGCTACCCAGGCACATCAAAAAAAGTCAATTCTTTACCTTTGTTTGTTTTTCTAGGTCGACTTAAATCTTCAAACAAATGTCATACGCACATGTATCACATGACTGAACGTGTATGACCATGTGATGACAGTGAATGAATGCCATGACAAAGGTTTTTAAAAGCTAGACAGATAAAGGTATAACTACAGTCATACTGCGACCGGTGATTAAAAGATTAGTGAAAAAACAGTAACGAGAAAGTGTCAGTCATTTGACTATTGATTAACAAATTACAAAGGGTGTTCAAGTCAAACTGGGACTTGTAATTGTGCAGAATAACAGAACACGGAAGTACAAACTACCTTCATTTCCTTATATAATCCTCTGCTACATCTGAAACGCTGGCCCCCCAGGAACCCCTTTAATACCTCAAATATGTGTACATGGCTTGATACCATATGGGTGAAGACCTCTGTTACTGTCAATTAGTTTTACATCTTCAATCACGAGAAGTTTCATCACGAGTCCTAGTTTGACTTGAACGCCCTTCATGTTTTTGTATAATTACAAGACTGTAATTATATCTGTTTTTTTTTTATTTTTTTTATTTTTATTGTTTTTAGAAAAGGCAAGGTTTGTTGCAATATAATATTTGATGGATATCAGTGCAACATGTTCCTGCCTCAGGTAAGTACAACACACACACACACACACAGATGAGAAGCTTAAGGTGGAGGGGCAGAGCAGAGCTTTAGATATGTGTGGAATTTAAAACCATACTCATAGCAGTGAGCAAGTTTGTTCAGATTCCACATTCCTCAATCAAATTTTGCAGACAGAGAGTAAGTAAGAACTCTTATAAAATTTACTTTTTCAACTTTTTTTTTTTTAAAACAATGTAGTGATAGTGAGGTTGTCAAAAAATGACTGTGGGTCATATAAATTAACCGTTTTCTTATTGTTAAAAAAATTGGTACATTATAACAGCTATAAAATGTTGTTCCCGCATTGTAATCCTTAATTAAAACAACAACAACAAAAATTCAACTTATTAAGAAATTTCAAAATGCCCAAAAAAAAAAAACTGTCTTAAAACAAACATAAACAGTAAATTATCTTTTGTGCGATACTTTGCAATTAGGCTATAATAAAGTACTATGTATATGCCATTTGGGTATAAGAGAAACATGCCTATATATATATATATATATATATATATATATATATATATATATATATATATATATATTATTCATTTTTTACCTACGGTCTGTATCCATATAAGTTTGCATGTTCTACCTATGCTTTGTGGGTTTTCTCTGGGTTACTCTGACTTTCTCCAAAAGTCCAAAGTCATATAGTACTATGCAAAAGTCTTGAGCCCCTCCTCAATTTTCTAAAGTTATAATCTAAAAAGTGATTGTTCATGTACAGTAGCAACCTCAGCAGCAACCTCGTTTCCCCTCTCGTCTGTTCCAACCACCTATCCTTCAGCATCCACAGTATACTAACCACTGTCCTGATCATCTGTCATCGTCTACACCTGTTTCTCGCTGGTTAATGCTTAAGTTTTTTAAGCTTAAATGATTCATACTGTAGGTCCATGCGTGGCTTTACGAACAAAAAAACATTCCTTTGAAACTGCTCAGGTTTCAGGGACTGGTCTGAAAGTGAGAGCCAAAAAATGTCCTTCAGGAAGGCTGAAGAACTGTTCCTCAAGATTGAATTAAAATGACAAAGAGTCTGGTTCTCTGGAAGCAAAATATGAATAAATGAGTAGAGGTTCAAAACTGTACATGCACAGAGAGCTCCAGGTATGTGTGAAAGGTTGGCACTCCAACCAGGTCTGTCCACTACTTTGTGGACGGAGCTCTCCAGGATAGGCTCCAGGTCCTCCACAATCCTCCACAGCATAAGCAGTATGGAAAATGCCTGAATAATAACTCCACTTCATATTCAGCCCTACCACCACATCATTGATCATTTTTCCTAGACTTCATGTTGCTCATCTTTCCAGGCTATAAATATCAAAGTTATAAGAAATATGTTTCAAGTGCTTCTGTAACATTTACACCACACCACCAATTCACTGTAGGTCATTTTTCAGCATTAAATCATGACTTGCCTTTTTATAGCACTGTGTGTAATGTTAATCTTCTCATGCCACATTTATGATTAATATGATGCTCTTATATATGCTGTACTCAACTGTGAGATACACACACACACATACCAACACAACCACTCAACCACTCATACCCCCATCCAAAACAAAAGCACATAAGGCATTCTTGTCCTGACTCTCATCGCTGCATCATGATTATGTCTCTATGCCACTAATACAGATGTTCTCATGTCATTACTGTTGTACACACACACACACAGCTTTCTAGGCCATGCACGAAATGCCAAAAGAAGTTTTGTGTGCATGTTCACACTGACCTCTACACTATTTAAACCTGCAGGTGAACAGCTGCACCAGGCACACCATCATATTTCAGGCCATATGGGGGTGTCAGCAAGAAATACGGTGAGTCTGTGAACCGGGTCACACCCCAGCAGCTTGTTCTATTGTTTTATACAGAGTGCAGTGTGTCTGAGGGCAAAAATATAGGCATAGATGTGAACTTAACAGTCTCAAAGCACTAGAGGTGGGATTACTGGAATGGCTGGTATACAGTTAAAATAAAATAGGATTTTTGGGATGGAGCTCATGAAGGGGGTGACTTTACATTTGGGGTATTTAGAAAAGTCGACAAATAAGTTGTGCCATAAGGTTCAGAATAGAAAAAGATGCAATAATGATAATAACACTAACGTACTAACGATTTGTGAAGGCAATAAAACCAACATTTACAGAAGACTTCAGTGGTCAGTCTTAGTTGCAGTAAAACGTTCTATGGATAACTTGTCACCACCTTGCGAAATTGCCGCATTTGTCTTCGGGGAACTGTACACACGATTATTCCCCAACACAACATACTTGCATAATATACGATCTTAGCTGGAATTTATTGCCACATTCTCCTTACAGCCCTGAGCTCGCTCCAAGCCATTTCTACATGTTCGGGCCATTAAAGGAGTTCCTGGGAGGACAGCGTTTCCGAGATGAAGCAGGCAGTCTGATCATGTCTGCAGCATACTGAAAAGACTTACTACCTTAATGGTATCCAAGCACTAGTGAAACACTGGGATAAGCAGTGTTGGGTGTAATGCGCTACACAGTAACGCGTTAGAGCACTTGGATTACTTTTTTGATGTAACCAGTGATCTAACGCGTTAGGGCCTCCATTTAAGTACTAAGTTATTTAGTTACTTAAAAAAAAATGAAATCCGTTATTTAAACAATTTATGTAATTCGTGAGCCAGACAACAATTATTCGGTTAGTGTGTGTGTGTGTGAAACTCATCCTACAAGCCCCGCCCCTGATACCCCCCCCCCCCTCTGTTATTCCTGCTGTTATACCCCTATCTCACCTATGCAGTTTGACTATCCGAGGACGAAAGATAATAACGTTATCACAGCGCCAAAACTAGTGTGAATCATCATGAAGCGTACTTATTATGGGGTATTAGTAGTTAACAGATTATGGGCCAAACTTCGCTGAGTGATGATAGAATAATTATAAAGGTCTTGACTAAAACAACATGCATGAGGAATCACAAAGGAGTTTTCATTTTCTGCAGTGGAAAAGTACTCGAACTAGTTACTTTTATCAGAAAGTATCGCTGTAATGTAACTGATTACTTTTTTAAAGACAGTAATTTTGTAATGCAATTAGTTACTTTAAAACGTAACCTCCCCCAACACTAGGAATAAGTGCATTAGTGTAACAGGGGATTACATAGAGAGTTTTTAACTTTCACAACTGTGTTCTGTTATTCTGCGCAATCAAAAGTCCCGGTTTGACTTGAACACCCCTCGTATATTGTTTTAACCATCAAATTCCGTATCAAGAGCGGTGTCACTGAGTGCATGAACACCAAATCCAGGAATAAATGTTTTCTTCATTAATAGATGGTGATAATACCACACTAATACCCTCTGAGTTCTGGTTTAACCATGATTGTGTTACTGAGTCTTTGAGAACGTAATGAACAGAATTCCCGATAGACACAATGCATGTGATGACCTATGTTCAATACCGTTATCACAATGCTTGAAAGTGGATAGGAATGCTTCATGGTGTTCTGCTCAGGTATTCATAGATGTCTAGTATGATCACTATGAGTGTCTGTGAGGAGAAAATTCCATCTAGGCACCCATGATGTACTGGTGAGGAATTTGATAAGCACTACATATTGATTGAAAGCCTTTCTTTCTGTTTAAGAGCAGAACCACTTACTTAAGAAATGTCAGGTCCTAATGCACTCTTTGACCTTTGAGTCAAGTCCTCCAGGATTTATAGACTACAAAGGAAAGATATTGTCATGCTCAAGATGCAGTAATGCACATTATTATATATTCCTTGCTTAAAGGATGCTTTATTATTAATATATTAGAATTATTAATGTGGTAAATTTTAAAGTCAGTTACAGCTATAAGTTAATAATTTGTGTAGTTATTAGACAACTAAATTCAGGTTCATTTTATCCTACAAGGGGTGTTCAAGTCAAACCAAGACTTTTGATTGTGCAGAATAATCGAACACAGGTATGAACGTCAAAAAGTCTCTTTAATTCTCTATATAATTCCAAGCTGGTGACACGGTGGCTTAGTAGTTAGCACTGTCGCCTTGCATCTCCACGGTCCGGGTTTAATTCCCACCTCGGAGTGTGTGTGCATGTTCTCCCTCTGCCCGGTGGGTTTCCTCCAGGTATTCTGGTTTGCTCCCACAGTCCAAAGACATGCAGATTAGGCTAATTGGCGTTCCCACATTGGCTGTAGTATGTGAAAGACCGGAGGTCTTACCATAATCATAAAAATAAATACAATGATCACCATTGGCCTTAAAGGTCCCTAGATGGATGGATGGAATCCCCTGCTACACTATTGGACTTATCCCAGGATTTCACCAGTACTTGGATACCATCAAGGTAAAACATCATCTCAGCACGCCAGAGCCTTGATCAGACTGCCTGCTATACATCTGAAATGCTGGCCTCCCAGGAACACCTTTAATCCTCTAAACATGTGGAAATGGCTTGGAGAAAGGTCAGGACTGTATGGGGCTGTGGCAATACCTCCCAACCAAGTTCCTGTAATGTGCAAGTGGTGTTTGTGAATGATTGCATGTATAGCAGGTAGAGTTTTTATATGAACCCTAAGAAAACATTAGAAAACACTAAATAGATAGATGAAGAAATGCATGGTGTGTGAATTCATGTTCTGAAGGTTCCTCAAACTCAGCTCCATCGCCCAAGTTCATAATTGTTGTCTAGTGATGTGCAGAAGAAATATTTTTAATATCTCTTTCACATAATTTTTATTTCCACCATATCGATTTGTGCTCCACCACCAAACAATGTATCATTGGTACATTGTTCCAAAATAACAGCACTCTGTTTCTGGAATGTAACCCTTTTTCATTAGAAGAGAACATTCTGTTTTGCAATGAGAGAAAATATGAAGTGATTCCAGAATGGATTAAATCTAGAGCTGAGACTGGAGTAGAAAAGAGCTTAAAGCGAACTTAATAAGATATGAAGAGAATGCCCTATGGATGATGCTAACCTCAGATGCTTATGGCAGATCATGTGTTCGACAAACTATGAGTGGTATCATGAACCTGTGTCCTGATGAAAATAGACAGGAATGTACTAAGATGTTCTGCTCTGGTATTTAAATACACCATCATGTGATTATTAATATTCTTTTTTAGCTCTGTATGACTAGAGATTTAAGGATTGAACATTCTTAATGGAAGTCCACGGCGTACTAGCTGGAAATAAGAAGAAAACGTCCTTATGAATAGATTAAAACTAACCAATTTCGGGTTTTTGTTATTTGGAAGATGTTTTAGGACTCCAAGTTCAATCCTTCAACATATTCAGATCAGGAATTAGAATATAAGATTGACATACTGTGGATGACATCACTGTTTCCAAAAGCATAATTTCATGCTCCAACCAGAAGCCAAGGATGACTGTGAAGGCGCCTACACGGCGAAGGATCCAAGGAATTTGCTTTACAACAGGCGACAAGGTGGTTTATGTTGCAGGGCATCCAGTCCCAGCCATAAGCAAAAATAAGATGACCTCACCTTCCTGTGACATTGATGCTTCAACTGGAAGCATACTGGACCAGTTTTTGTTCAACATCTCTCCCTCAGTAGTTTGCTTCAAGCTCAACATCATTCTCCTCATGATGAAGGATTCTTCAGTGTCCTTCTTTAATGACTACTCATCGCACTTACACCCACTATCATGAAGGGCTTTGAGGGACTCAGCATGAAGCACACCAAGACTGTGCTGTGACTCGGACCCCTTGCAGTTCACCCATCATGCCAATCGACATTTCCACCATTCTTCATCTGTATACACATCTCAACCCAGAGAAAAACCCTGGTGGTTTTATGTAACACAATGGTCCTAGAGAAACGTTGTTTCTTTGTATTGTATATTATAATATGTGTGTGATTGCTGACCGGAGGTCCTACCACAGTTATATAAATGAGAATAAATACAATGGTCACCATTGGCCTCCATGGTTTATAGTTGGACAACAAAGGTTCCTAGATGGATGGAGATGGATGGTATACTGTATCTGTAAGCTGTATCTGATTGAAGTGACAATAAAGGCCATTTGACCTGACTTGATCCCAGACAGCAAATTCTGCACACTTAAGATACCAAATAAACCACTTTTTTTTTATCCCTTTTAGCTTTTTTTTTTTTTTAAAGTCGGAGTATGTACAAGGATTCTTTGTTATAATTATCCTAAGCAACGTGACTCATATTCAGTTTCTCACAGCCTCCAGGAGAAACCTTTGTTTCTTTCATCAGTAACAGCATTATCCTTGTGAGGGTCACGCTGGATCCGGAGCCTATCCTGGGAATTGGGAACAAGCTGGGAATACACCCTCGATGGGATGCCAGTCGGTCCCAGAAAAAGGTTGATTTGTTATTGAGAGACTGATAAGACCTAAAGAGAGCTCCCTATGGATGGAAATTGATAGCACACTGCTGATTGCACACTGTGTGAATCAGATAATATATGTTGATTGAAAACCCGTTTTCAGATAGAGACAGTACCAAGGATGCCTCAGGTAAATCATCAAATCTTCTTTAAAAAAAAAATAAAAAAAGCTCACATTTCAACCAGTCTGTTAGATTATCAGATGTGGGAGTTTCCCAGTGGACAGCATTAAAAAAATACACAAGTTATTCACAGGCAAGTTACAATATACTGTTACGCAATGAGGTGGGTAACTATTTCAAATGATTAAACCTTTATTAAGTGAGTACTTTAAAAAGGTGAGCATCATGCTCATGCTATTATTAGTGTAGTTCCCATTTCACTGTTTCTTTCTCAAACCATTAATTCATTCAATGGGTGCATTATTATTCCACCCGTTTTAATTTTGTTCATGGTAATATAGTGACTTCACTTTCTATGTGGGTAGAAAGGAAAGTACATTGGTATTTCAGCACATGAATGCCTTGCCCCACCAATTTTTGCTTAAAGACACGGAAAATTTGCCTCGGCATATGACAAACTTTTTCATATTAAAAACGCCGGCTAAGTAGCTCATCCATTTGAGAGCCATTTAAAACTTAAAAAAAGCTGAGCGAACTGAGTTTACATGTGTTTTGTGAGTTTTTTTCTTTTTACATTTTGCACCATATTTAGTGAAGATATAGCACCATGGCTTCCGAGAATGTTAGCAAGGACGGTAGCAAGAAGAAAAGGGAACCGCTATTAGCAGCCGGTGCCGAGACGAATCATAAATTGAGGTTAAGTCAGGTTTTATATATGTTTATTTTTCAGATTTTCCTTTTTTTTTTTTTAAAGATTTTTGTCTTTTCTAATTGTTTTAAATGTTTTTATATGCAAAAATATGATTATAGTGTTGGGAAATTGGTAATACTGGTAAGATTTTTGGGTGGCTTGTGTGGATTATCTGAATTTACCTTCTTTCGTTTGGGAAAATGTGTTCCGCCATACGAAATTTCACCTTAAGAACTCACCCCTGGTAAGTTCGTATGTTGAGGTACCACTGTATGTCTGTATGTGGTTAATACGTAAATAGTCCATGTGTGGTGCTGTGACTTAAGGCTTCATTTTCTATAAGAGATGCTTATTTCCATTTATATGACAGTTTGCTCCAAGAAAAAAAAAAGCGGTTTAATTGGACAAGAAGAATTCCATGAGATGAGTGCTGATAATGAGTATAACAGTACTGGGACATTAAACTATATATATATCACTTCGCTTCACAGGTGCTCCACTATCAGAGGTGTTGATTCTATTCTATTCTATTCTATTCTATTCTATTCTATTCTATTCTATTCTATTCTTCAACCATGAATTTATGGAATTATTTACTTACTTTTAGCAGGCTCACAGTGGTGTAGTGGTTAGCACTGTGGCCTCTGAAATTGCCTGTAGTGTTTGAATGTGTGTATGCGTGGCCTGCAATGGATTGGTGACCCTGTACAGGATAAGTGGAATAGAGAATAAATAAGTGAGGTACTTATTGATTTCTACAGGGTTCATTAGCAACTTGCAACTTAAAGCTTTTGACACAACTCTTTCACCCTCGTAGGTCACAAACCAAACAAACCTAAGAATCATAATGCTAATAATCTCAGACTTGAGCACCAAAGAAATTGAGAGCATTGCCCAAGGATAGAAATAATCAACTACTCGAGCTTTTCCTTTTTCGGGATGGTGTGGAAACAGTATGAAGATGTATTTCTAACATCCCACATTGTGTTGTGTATTTCAGAATGTAATCACGAGACTAAAAAGTATGTGTCGATGGAAGCAGAAGAGAATGAGACGTAGTGTTCTGCTCAGGTATTTAGTGGTACTTGGTGTGTGTGTGTGTGTGTGTGTGTGTGTGTGTCTATACTGTAAGTGTGTTCCAGGATAATGGAAGAATAGAAGCCCATGCTGTACTGCTGGAACATTTGATGATAGATGTTGAGTGTGTGTTTGTGCCTGTGGTGCAGCTCAGGGAGGTTGGAGGTCAAAGCACACACTTTGCCTTGAACAGAATAAGGTTACAAAGTGTGTACGGCCTGATAAGAGATTCTGAGAATGCAGAACGCCCTATCAGTGACCGTGGTGTTCTTTTCAGGTATTTATGCACCACTTGGTAGGAGTTAATCTTCCGTGTGTGTTGAGGTCACAGGACTTTTAAAACACACACAATGCAGCTTTCTGTTGATGAAGACTCTGGATTTCTGCAGTCCACATTTCACAGAAGAGCGCTGTTTAAACTCTCCAAAGCTCGACTCATAAACTTGGCCTTGTTTTTATGGTTTTGGCTCTCTAGAAAGCCATTGAAGAAAAAAAACAACGCCCTTCTCAGACATGACTAACGATTAACTCATCTAATGCAAACGAAGACCCAATTCAATTGCTAATCACTCAACGTCTCTGTGTTGCCTCCCTCTGAGCGTGCAGGGAGGGCTCAACGGGCCTCCTTAACATTTTTTCGCCCTCATTCAACTCCTTTCTCAGCCTGTGGGAAAAAAAGAGTGTAATCCCTGAACGGCTTCCAGAGGACTTCTACAGGCTGGTGAGATCATTCTTTCAAAAAAAAAAGGAAAAAAAAGGGGAAAAAAAAATTCCATCTCTCTATCTTATCTGTTAAAACAGAGCCAGGCTCCCTCAGGGCCTCCCTGCTACACTCCTAACACACAAAGACTTGCATTTACAAACCACACAGCCTCCAGAAATTGACTGACTCCAGAGCCTGTGTGAGCAGGTACAGTTCAACCAGGGAGTTCATATAAGAAGTAAAGAAATATTTTCTTTTATGAAATATTCATGATGTGGTCACCATACAACATATAAGTATATCATCTCAAAAGTAACATAGCCAGGTATAATCTAACCTCAGTACAACCACTTTGAAAAGAATAGTTTGCGATATTTTTGAAAACAGGCATGTTGGATTCCTTAAGCATTCAAATTTTACGGCTTACTTTGAAAATCAATGCATAATTATTAAGCCACTATTCCTTTCAGTGCGTCCACATGCTTGGAAAGTCATTTTCTGCTTGCACAATTTGTTAAAACATCTTCTATTTCAACTTGCGTTCATTATTTATTTTATTTTCTACATTGTAGAACTTTGTAGAGCATTCAAGAATGCCACAGTATTGAAGGCATCCAAAATATGAAGTAATCTCCTACAAACGCTTGTATGAAGCATTCATGTAGGGTGTAATTAAAGGTTCTGGGTGCTCAAGTGATGAATTCTATGGCAAGTAACCCTGAATGAACTTATCATCTGCAGCAGAAGGTACAGTAGGTCTTAGGGTTCATCCCTGAGGTCCCTCAGTTTTATCATAACATTTGATGTTTTTTTTGCACTACAAGATTCCAGTTCTTTTCCTAGATGGACTAATCTTCATGGATATGATCGCCTGATTGTATTTAGTATTGTTCGAGAATGTAGAAATTAATAAAATATGTATAATGTATGCCCAATTATTTGATTGCTAATGTACAGTATTGTATATTAAGCCCCAATTCAGAGTTCCACAGTATATACTAAAAACAGTTTCTGTTTCTGCTTTTTTAGAAATTAATTATTATTTACATACATTACTATGAAAGATGCTTGAGCCACAGCCTTATTTCTTTATATTTTGCTCGCCAAAAGCCAAATATCTATTTTTAATGTAGTTTGGAGGAGTAGTTCTCCAGGTTTTTGGATCCCATTTTCAGTCCAGTCCCTGTACCTGAGCAGTTTCAGAGGAATGTTATTTGTTTGTTAAGCCACATGATAACTTATAAATCATTTCAGCATTAAAACCATCCAACTTAAGGCATGAACTAGTGAGAAACAGGTGCAGATGATGACAGACGATCAGGCCGGTGATTGATATACCGGTGATGCTGAATGCTGAGTGGTTGGAACAGACAAGAGGGGAAATTAGAACGCTGCTGAGGTTGGTACAAAAACAACCAATGTAAAAATTTTTGAGGCAAAGCAGCCTGTTGCAGTAAATCATTTGTTCCCATTTGTTTGATTTAATCTACATCATTTTATTTCATATGAAGATATTTAAGATGGGGGGACCAAGACCTTTGTACGGGCCTGTATATACATTAAATACATTATATATATCAGTGGAGGCTCAGCTGTTAAAGCCTGAGGCTACAGATCAGACGGTTTGTATGTTCAAATCCCAGCACAACTGTTGTGCCCTTAAGCAAGACCCCTACCGTGTCTGACCTGTGCTAGGACCTATACAAACAAAAGAAATTTACTGTACTATACAAATGTATATTTGTGTGTTTAATGACAATAAAAGCCAGCATTTCCCCCTTAATTTCTTTACTTAATTAGGCCTTATTCATCTTAATACCTTACTCTTAGGATTTGCTTTATACATGGATCAGAGAGTTTGCACTGTAATAAATTATAGCAGACATGTCTAATGTAAAAATATTTGAAGATATACAGATATAAAGACAGATATAAAGATATAAAAATAAACCAAACACAATTTAATATCATTTAATGCTCCAAAATACAAGACAACAAAATAATGTTGTTTTTCAACAACAACAACAACAACAACAGAGGAATAATAATAATAATAATAATAATAATAATAATAATAATAATAATAATGATAATACCAGATTGTACTATGGTCATTATTATAAAATCCAGTCTTCTTTCTAAATATTGGTAAAGTCTTACTGAGTCAATCA
Source organism: Clarias gariepinus (assembly GCF_024256425.1). NCBI lineage: Eukaryota > Metazoa > Chordata > Actinopteri > Siluriformes > Clariidae > Clarias > Clarias gariepinus. The sequence goes on along the minus strand of NC_071108.1, from coordinate 6,514,991 downwards.
ATCATTTATTAAACAAAAAGTAAAATTTATTGATGCATTTATTTCCATCCATCCATTCATCCATCCATTATATATGTTGCTTATACTGCGTAGGGTCACAGAAGGCATGCAACCCATCCCATGGCATAAGGCGGGGTACACCTAGATGGAGTGCCAACCCAGCACAGGACCCAATCTCAAAACACTAGGGGCAATTTAAGAAATGTTAATCAACCATGGCATGTCTTTGGGCTGTAGAAAGAAACCAGATTAACCAGTTTAAATCCCCCAAGCCTGAGCAGAATATGCAAACTCTACACTCACCAGAAGCAAGATTCATACCCCCAACCCTGGATGTGCAAGGAGACAGGAATATCCACTGAGCTACAGTACCGTGCCACCTGTGTGTTTACATTTATTAGTTATAATGGACGCATCTAAATGTCAAACATTATACATTACACGACATTCAACATAATTTTAGTATCTTCTTGTAGGTATCAACATAAATCCCAACAACAACAAAAAAATAAAATAGTATCAATTATAAGTGTAATATATATTTTTAAATCATAACGATGTGAGCCATAAAAGAAACCCACTCCAGCAGGTCTGCTTTCATAGTGCTGACATTGTCTCATTAAACTGGCACTGTGGGAAAAGTGTTAGAGATGAGACCAAGCTGGGTACAGCTACAGGCCGAGACAAGGCACTAAACGCTGGGAATCAGGTCACTACACCAGTGTGATTCTGTTTGTGACACACACAGCAACCCAGCGAAACTACTGCAATACAACAGCTCGGAATGAATCCCTGTAGAGCTTATTAAAAACGAACCTTTAAGTACTTGATCGATTTCTTTCGACAAATATAGTAGTGACAATATGTTGATTATTTTCAGTTTATCATTACCCAAGGGTGACAAGATTAAATGCATATTGCACATTATCAACCAAAATGTACAGTGGGAGGGGCCTTTATGTGTCTTTTTTTGTTCGACATAATTAATGGCTACAAATAAAATAATTGATTTTCAAAGTCAGATGTAGTGGGAATAGTAAAGCGGATGATCCGAAGGCATTTATACACAATTTTCAACATAGACACTGTACTTGAGTCACTTATCATTTCATCATATTAAATAACATGATGTAGATTTAATTAAATAAATGAAAATAAATGTTTTACTCTGACCAGCTGCAATGTGTCTAAAGGTAACATTTAAAAATCAGTTGGTTATGCAACAACCTCAGCAGCACCCTCATTTCCCCTCTCGTCTGTTCCAACCACTCAGCATCAAGCACCACCAGTATACTAATCACTGGTCTGATCATCTGCACCTCTTTCTCACTGGTTTATGACTTAAGATAGATTGATCTCTTTTAAGGTTTAATGCTTCATAACTCACTTTGTGCTCAGTTACTGGCATAAACAAAAATTTGGCGAAAATAAAAGCTAAAAACTTGGAGAACTGTTCCACAAGATTGCATTAAAATACAAGAAAGTCTGAAACAAAATATGAAGAGATGCGGGGTGGCTCAATGCTTTAGAACATTACTGTATGTTTAAATATTTTGCATATTCTACTTTTCACATAAGTGGTTTCTGAGCATATGATTTGCAACAATAATCTTTGGGTTAAAGTGAAACAGAAAAGAAAAACAGAAGAATTTCCATGGTGGCATCTGATTTTTGGATGATGCTGTACGTGGAAGAGGGCTGATACCACTTTTCTTCCAGCGTGTTGCAGAACGCCGGAATCTTCAAAAACTTAATTCCTGGAGTTTTGTAATTTCCCAACACCTAAACACACCCGCTGAACCTGGTAATTCTCAGATCAGTTGAATCAGCAGCGTTTGAGCAGAACAGCCCCAAACTACGCTGTTGCACGACAGTTCGTCAGGATGCAGGCTTGACGTGTCTCAGAAGAACAATGCAGTAATCTTCACCCTTCCTAGTCGGCAGCTGTCATGTAATAGCGAAGACAAAAAACACACTATACTCACCAGCACACCTTTTTCAATAGTCGCCCCCTAATTTAAGCTCTATCTTTACAATGCATAGAAATTTGAGAGTTCTTAAATATGACCCCACCCCAACTTTCTCACTGGTGTCTCTGGACAAAGGGGCGGGTGAAAGGGAGTCAGATGAATGGTGTTTGGTTGCAGCAAATGAGCAAATGTATGTTCGGCAGACAGCAAACGGAAAAGAATATTCGCTGCTGAAGAAATACATGGGTGGTGATCTCAACCCCACAATGCTGAGCCCAAAGTTAAGCCCTTGCATACACACGTCCTACTAACAGGATTTTATCTCAGGGTATTCTCAAGGTACATTTGAGGTCCATAATAAGTAGTAGTTTTTTTTTAAATTGTAATGATTTTGTTTTCCATTTTAGGAGGTCCGTTGATATGTTAACGGTAACTGATAACTCTAATGTTTGATGTGCAAAGTGGTTAGTGTTACTGATTTATCCAAGCCTGTATGGCAGTGTCGCCTTGCACCTCCAGGTTACGGGTTCGATTCACACCTTCTATCTGTGTGCATGGAGTTTGCATGTTCCCCCAGTGCATGTTGGGCTTCCTCTGAGAACTCCGGTTTCCTCCCACAGTCCAAAGACATGCAGATTAGGCGTTCCCAAATTGTCCGTAGTGTGTGAGTGAGTGTGTACTGCGATGGATTGGCACCCTGTCCAGGGTGTACCCCGCCTCGTGCCTCCCTGCGACCCTGTATTCAGGATGAAGTGGTATACTGTATGGTGGAAAATCACACCCATTTTTATTAGTCCAGTTCTGTTTCTTTGCACTCTATGCAGAAATGTCCAACATGAAGATCTTTTTATAAGAATACATTTGATAAGAAATGTATTTATAAGTGGAGATAGGGAACTTTACACTGTTAACACTCTGCTTGATCATGAGGTCCGTCTGTGAACAGGAAAAACTCTAACAGTTGAGAAGACTGACACAAGAGATTTTAAGCCGAGAGGGCGTTTTTCGGTGGCTTTCTCACGTTGTAGGCGGCTGCAACGTCGCTTGGAATGCAGCGTTAGTCACTGACCTACTGAACTACCATGAGGAAGTTTTTGATAGACGACAATGCGCTTCTGTATGACAGCGTGTGGCATTGGACGAGGCTGTCTGTCAAATGTGAATGTAAATAGACCTCTGTTTTTTTGCTGCATAAAACAATTGTCACACATTTGACATTCTATTGGCGTGGCAGAACCCCCATTAAAAATATCTTCATGTTGCAAATTCCTGCATACAGTGCGATTAAAATAAAAAAAAAAAATAAAAAAAAACAGAACTTGACTATTAAAATAGGTGTGATTTTTTTGTAATCTGTGTTATTTTGAAATGTTTAGTAGCAGTTAACCAGACTGGCTATGACTGCGGTATTTGCAAATACGCGTTGTTCTGGGAAACTCCTTCTCATTGTGAAATGTTGACATTTTCTACTATATATAGATCCTGAGAGCTATTCCTGTACTCAACTGCTGTACGCTTCCCTTTTGTGTGCATCTCAAGATTTCATGTGAGAAATTCCAGCGTTCTGAACTTACAACCATAGTAGTATGTAGCTGTCTAAAAGATTTCAGCAACTCGATTAAGGTGTGATCACATGTAGCCATTAAAACCTTTAGCTATTTTAACGTTTTTTTAAATTATTTTTTAATAAACATACATGGGGGTCAGGATTGTGCCGTATCCATCCATCTAGGAACCTCTATAGGCTGACTATAGATCGTGGAGGCCAATGGTGACCGTTGTATTTATTCACATCGTGCATACGACCACTTCGGGAACACCAATTAGCATGTCTTTGGGAGGAAACCAGAGAACCCAGAGGAAATCTAACCCGGGATCTGGAGGTGCAAGGTGACGGTGCTAACCATTAAGCCACTGTTTGTGCAATATAGAGTGACATATCCTTTTTTTCAGCACAAAATAGGCAACATGATGAACTGAGTTTAAGTTCATTTTAACCAACTACGCAAACATGACTATAAACCACATGACTATACATATAAAAAAGTGGGTCATGTAGGCAAAGAAATAGCACAGATACACATGATCACATGTTGTCTTCTGTTGTTTCTATAATAATAATAATAATAATAATAATAATACTCATTTTAAGAGTTCTACACATTTTTGTGACATCATTCCCATATTCTGTTAATGCTAAAATCTTCCTTTCGGAATAGTAATGATAACTTTTGTTCTTTTCCGACAACCCAAATACACGGTTTGATGTCTGAAGCCTCTCCCTTAACAATCACCTGCATGGCTTCCATATAAGCACATAACATTTCCATATACTGTACTTGCAGTGAAACATTTAGATTTCAGGTACGCTTTTTTTTTTTAAATAAATTGTCGAAACTCAAAGAGTGAGCCCTAGCTGACATCAGAAAAGTTTGCACAAACAGTTGCACAAATGTGGTATGCGACAAATCCAGGTAGATTGATTTACTACTGTGAGAAATGTCATATATTACAGCACACAAAGCAGTTAAAGTTGCAAAACCACCATAAAGTTTACTGCCATGAATCCTTTGGCAGTTTTACTCCGGTCATTTTCCCCCCAGGTTTTGAAAAACAGATGGAGGTTTAAAATAATTTTTTTTAAAAAGTGACAGAAATACTGGATTTTTTAAAATGTAGGTTATTATTAAACAGAAGGAAAATAATAGTTTGAGTGCTGATGTCCAGTGAAGTGAGATCCCGGGATCCCGGGAAGCTGCGACACGCTCGTGTTATTGACACCAGAACTCCAGCTGGAGGAAATAAGTGTGTCGCACTTGAGGGAAACAGCTCTATCACAACAGACTGTGCAAACACACACCGCCACTGCACCCCCTCGATGGGCGCTAAGCAAATAAAAACGAAAGGTTCATCCTGGTCAAAGAACAGTTTCCTTGTCCAGGATCTATTTAAAGGGCATTTGAACGTCCAGGCTGAGATGACTCATTTAGGTCAACAAGGATAGTAAATGCGCTTATGTACATACACACACACACACACACACACACCCTCACACAGATGCTACATGCACCTTCGTGTTCGTTCATTAACGCACTTGTCTCCATCCAAAGATACACCAAAACAAACAGAGGTGGTGTTTTCTCAGTTTTTTCGAATTAAATGAACAGTTCAAACAGGAAGTTTTACGTTGCTATTGCTATTTTATTCTATTTACAGATGCCACATTATTTCATTCATGAAGCATTGTAAAGCATGTGTGTTTCTAACCCACGGGACATGGGTTGTCCTCTTGCATGTGTAAACTTTGTAAAATCTGCAAAGAACGGGCAAATTTATTTAATAATATGGTGCATTCAAAAGTCAGGGTCCTGTCTGGACAAATAAATGAATGCGTCGCCACACAACAACAACAAAAAAAAGTCACTTCAGTAAAGGCAATTGTAGGCTCTATAACCATTGCCAATGAGCAAAGATTAAATCTGTCAAAGCTAGTCATTCTGTTAAAGGTCACCTATTATGCAAAATTCACTTTGTAATCATTTTTGACATTTCAGGTGAGTCTTCTGTGTCTGAACAAATAAAAAAGTAAAAAATAAAAAAAAATGAACAAAAAACAAAACTACATTATCTGCCTTCTGGTTATGCCTATTGCCATTCCAATTTTTTATTGACCAATGTTTAAACAAAACAATTTGATTTGCCCCCTAGTGTGACCTCATACAAGAAGATCCTTTCCCCCAGCTGTGCTGTTCTCTGGCAGGGCGTGGCACAGAATTAGCTCATTTGGAAGGCATGTGAAACAGAGGGAGTTTGAGGTATAAAAAATGCATTATCTGAGCAGTATGTCAGCTGGAACATTAACACACACACACTTGGGGGGAACTATGAGACCTGTGTCAACTTGTTTAATAAATGTAATGTAAAAAAAAATTAGAGACAAACTTTATATATATATATATATATATATATATATATATATATATATATATATATATATGTGCAAAATAAACCCCTGTTTAATCCTGCACAGGATTGATTGGAGAGTCTGCCCTGGAAACACTGGAGAGGCAGGAAGACACTCTGCAGACACTGAGTTGCACTCTCATTCACACACAGGCGGGCAATTTAGCCCGATTTACCAGCATGTTTTTGCAAGCGTTGTGGGAAAACCTTTGGAAAAAAACGAAACTCAGCACAGAAACCGGAGACCATCTGAAACTCGACATAGACAGTCAAGTCAAGCTCTGGATGAAGGCGAGGGACGCTGGAGAAGAGCAAATCTACATGCTGCACCATCATATAAAATATCATTATCTTTTAGTTGGGGGGAAAAATGCATTAATAAATATAAATGTAAAAAAAAATCATAATGTAAATTTAAAATGATTGGTACAGAAAGCATATGCATAATGACGAGCAGTAATATGTACAGTTTTAGGTATAATCCTTTATGCATTATTCATGTCTGCATGCATGCATGCATGTATATACGCATTACACTGTACATTGGAAACCTGATATGATTAAAAATTAAAATCTAGAGTACAGGTGTATAAATAAAGATATGGGTAATGCATTGTATGTACATACAGTTCAGAGTAAATGACAAATGTGTAGCGCGTATATTATGCACGGTAAAGGATACTCGAGGCAAAATCGAATTTTCTAACCCGATATACAATTGAAATCTGAATACTTTGTCAGGATGAGATATGAGATAGGATGTTAATGCAGGAAAGCCCGCGAAAGAGCTTGGGTGTGTGCAAAAAGTGTAAAAAAAAATAATAATAATAAAGGAGGGGGGGGGGGGGTTGGTATTATAGTTTCTCCCAGTGAAGGAAAGCTATTGATCCTGTCTGTCCTCCCCACCCAATACCAGTGGAGCAAGAACACTCCACCCTGCACAGCTATTCAGCCACCCCCTCCATACCAGAAGCCCTGAAGACAGAATAAAGATTTAAAAAAGTACATATTTTGCATATTTCCTATATATATATATATATATATATATATATACATGGATGCTGAGAGCTGTCAGGTGTGTGTATATGGACGCAAGTTCTTTGCATAAGCTTATAGTTTACACCGTGCATGTCATTGCAAGTCATTCCACCCGCAAGACTTCATGCTTGAGTAAGATTCGTTTCGTCACTCCCGTGTTCGCTCGGTGAGGGCGAGGCTGGGAACAGGATGTGCCTTTTTCACGTTTTATGGCACAGAGAGATTGCAGCGAAGTCGAATTGATTGCTGTTTGGAATGGCATGCCAGGCACACGTTGGCACAAGCTGAGCGCTGGAATACAAGAACAGGTAAAATGCCACGGGGCAGAAGAGCTCTCAAAACATCAACAAAACCAAATAACATGAGCCTGGACTTTAACCAGAGATCCTGGCGCCAGTGGGAACAGACATCAGGATTATAATAATGCTTTGTGTTGATTATACACCACAGACACACAAACATACATGCATTCATGCCTATGCACCACACACAGCCTCCACATCCGTAGTCCGACACCCGATTCTTTGCTCGAGGTGATATTCATTTCCCTTCCATTATCAACATCTGAGCTGGGAATGATCAAGAGGCTAAATTTAACAGGTCTCAGATAAAAAAACAAAACAAAAAAACCTCTGCAGGTGAGGGTGGGACGATAGACTCAAAATGCCATAAACACATTTCACCTCTGGTCAATGTATGCTGTTGCAGCTTTGTAGTATTTGCACACATCCTTGCAGGAGCTTCCTGTTCAGGCAAGAAACAAGCCTGGCAGCAATCGTATGAGTAACAGCTGAAAAATCGCTATAATAACATGTGACGCAAACAACGACGCTGCCGCCACAAACCATGCACCAAACACAAAATATGCACCAAGGTTATTCACACGCCTCAAACTGGTAATTAGAACAAAGCATCAACTGTCAGAACATCTTGTTATTTAATTAATAATTATTTGGAGGCCAATGGTGACTATTGTATTTATTATTCCCATTATTACAACTGCTGTAGGTATTCATATACAGTATAAATATCTTGGTATATATTGGTATATACAGTAAATAGCACTGTCGCCTTGCACCTCCAGGGTCCGGGTTCGATTCCCAGGCCAGGCTCGACTCCCGTCTCTGAGTTTGCATGTTCTCCCTGTCCTTGGTGGGTTTCCTCCGGGTACTCTGGTTTCCTCCCACAGTCCAAAGATATGCAAGTAACGCTAATTGGCATCCCCAAATTGCACATAGTGTGTGAATAGGTGTGTGTGTGTGCCCTGCAATGTATTGGCACCCTGTCCAGTGTCTACCCTGCCTCACGCCCTAAGCCTCCTGGGATAGGCTTCAGGTCCCCGCGACCCTGAATACAGGATAAATCGGTATAGAAGATGAGTGATGAGTAAGTGGTATATAAATATATTGGTGCATATAAATAATGATTTAAGACAGTATACACTAATCCTGAGCCCCGCCTTATTTTCTTGGCTTCCAGTCAATTAGCAATTGTCTCTATCGACCATTAGCTCAGCACAGTCAAGCTTCAAACATTTCAGGTGCCCCGCCTATGTCACTCTTGGGCATACTTTGAAGAGGGTTGCATGGTGCACCTGGAGAACGTTTTTTCCAGAATATTTAAAAAAACTTTTCAGTGACTCAAATCATGTGAGTCTATTTGGTTAAATGATTCTCTCAAGAGTTGCTCAGTTTGCTCAAATGTGCATCCAAGTCATAAAGCTATCTAAGGGATTTTTTATATTTGTGGATTTGATCCCAACTCAGTATGGTTTTAGGATTGCATGAAAGCTTAGGGAGATCGTCAGGAAAGGCAACGCCGGGCATGGCATCTCTCCTGTGTATGAGTATGGTATCTCCTGTGTGTTTGAGTACAGTGGCGCCCCGGCATACGAATGCCCCGCCTCACAAATTATCACCTTCAGAACTGAAATTTTTGCAATTAATTTGCGTCAGCATACGAGCAAATGAACCGAGCCAAACTGAACACTGACTAAGTTGCACATACGTCTGGAAGCCAATTAAAACTTGCGCATTTTTTGCATTTTGTGCAAGATTTAGTAAAGGCATAGCACAATGGGTCCTAAGAGTGTTAGCAAAGGCGGTAGCAAGAAGAAATCATCATGAATCATAAATTAAGGTTAAGTGATTAAGGTTAAGTCTATTTATTGCATTCTTTACTTTATTTACATGTCTTTCCTACATTTTGCAAGAATATGATCATAGTGTAAGAATAAAATTGGTAACATTTATATTATTTTTGTAACGGATTATCTGCATTTAAATTATTTTTATGGAAAAATGCGTTTGCAATATAAAATTTTCGCCCTTAAGAACTCGTCTCCGCAAAGGATTCAATTTGGATGATGTGGTACAACTATATGTGGTTAATGACTGAAAAATCATCGTAGCAGTGGTTATATTATTCGTAGGTAGATGGTAGAAGTTTTTTGGGACTTTCTAGATGTTTCATGCCTCTACATAATAGAATACAAATGTATGACAAATTCAAAATTTCTAATTCAACTTCAAATTTTATTTGTCACGTACACAGTCATACACAGTACGATATGTAGTGAAATGCTTATACGACCGCCAGTGACCTTAAAAAGAGAATTGAAGCTTATGAGAAATAAATATGAATAAAAGAAATACGATAGAAAAATTTAATTGAACTAGGATAAAAATAGAAATAAAAATAGAAATATACTGTACAATAGAACATTTAAGAAATTTTGAGAATTGTTAAAAGAAAGATGGTGTGCAAATACGCATAAAAAGGTGTCTTATTAAGGTGCCATTATTAAAGTGTCTTTGTGCAATGGTCCAGAATGTAAACGTAAACATGTAGTGTAGATGTGAAGGTAGATGTGCGTGGATTTGTCCATAGTGTCCATGGATGTATAAAGATTGATTGATTGATTGTAAAAAGATTGTGTTCATGGAGCGGAAGCGCTTCCCAGACCGCAACAGAGTGAACAGTCCATTGTTGGGGTGACTGAGGTCCTTCATGATCTTCCTGGCTTTGGTCCAGCACCGCTTGCTGTAGATCGAGTGCTTGCTGGAGATCAGGGAGCTCGGTGCGGATGGTGCGCTCTGCTGATCGCACCACCCTCTGTAGAGCTCGTCTGTCCTGCATGGTGCTGTTCCCAAACCAGGTCGTGATGTGGTCCCGATGTTTCCCGTTCCTACAATTCCTATAAATTTGCTACAAATTACAAATTTACAATTTGCTACTATTTATTTACCAACCTTGTCGATCTGTCATGCTTTCGACTTACCATCAATGGACAATTGCCAAGGTTACACCTAAAACTGTTACAAACATCACAAGCACCCTCATGATTCCCACCACTAGCTAAATAACCTAGTTTGGGGTTACATTCACATTGCAAACACACAATGACCTGTTCAGATTTTTTGGTCAGATCAGATAAAATGTATATAGTCATATCCATAATCATAATTAAAATTTACCTTTATCTGTTTGGATGTTTGTCTGTCCTCTGAACAGCATGCATGTGCACATCGATACATCTTTGCTCATGTTATCTGGTTTAAAACACATTGTTCGTTCTTTTCAAACAATGGATGTGATTTTAGCAAATAATATGCTTGGGTATTTTGCTCTAAGGAATGGCAAACAGTTAGTTGGCTGTATTTGTTGAGGTGTAGAAGAATAAAGAAAGCCAGACACCTCGCTAAAAAGTTTTTTAGCAGCTACTGCTAGCACCGCTATGAAATCCTTGGTGGGTTTCCTCCGGGTACTCCGGTTTCCTCCCACAGTCCAAAGACATGCAGGTTAGGCTAGTTGGCGTTCCCAAATTGCCCGTAGTGTGTGAATGAGTGTGTGTATGTGTGTGCCCTGCGATGGATTGGCACCCTGTCAAGGGTGTACCCTGCCTCGTGCCCTAAGCCTCCTGGGATAGGCTCCAGGTCTCCGTGACCCTGAATACAGGAAAAAGCGGTATAGAAGATGAGTGAGTGAGTAAGTGCAGGCTGGTAATGTGAACCTAGGGGCTGCATTTAGTAATGACATGGATTGCACTATGTAGTGTAGTAGAAAGAATCATTTTCAACAACAGTGCAGTGCAACTACATAAGGTTGGCCCTAGACTTTTTGCTCCTAAGATTTTGCATCAAAATAGCGGCACGGTGAGTTAGTGGTGAGCACTGTCACCTTGCACCTCCAGAGTCCGGGTTCGGTTCCTGTCTCGGGGTCTGTGTGTCCTGGAGTTTGCATGTTGCTCTGTGGGTTTCGTCTAGATGTTCCGAAGACATGCAGATTAGTGTAATCGCTGTTCCCAAAGTGCCTGTAGTGTGGGCATGAGCGTATGTCTATGTATGCGTGTTTGCACTAAAATGAATGGTTGCAATCAATGGTCCATGACCAAAAGAAATAGCAGGTCTTGGCAAATCGTAGGGAGTTTAGGAGAAATCCTAGCAGTTCTTGACAAGTCTTATAAGAAATTGTAAAGTGTTATAGATAGATAGATAGATAGATAGATAGAAAGATGAACATCAGCATAACATAAGTTCTACAGGATTTAGGCACAGAGAGGACATGCAAACTCAGACCCCGAGGCAGGAATCAAACCCAAACCCAAGAGGTGCGATGTGACAGTGCTAACCACTAATCCTAGGAATAACTGCCATCAAATAAGACGGATGGAACTTGTGATAATTACAACATTTCTTTCATCACACAAAATTCAGGGAACATCAATATCCCAGCTGATCTAGTTATTGCCACAGGCTTCCTGACGGCTCTGCTTAGCCAAGGTTGTTTGCTTAGCACCATAGCCACATTTCAACAACAATACAATAAAAATGTAATAAAACACCTGGAATCTGATTAAAAAAATGAAGAACAATTTTAAGCTTATCTTATTCGATTCATTTCAAGCACTCATTTCTACAATACATGCAAATTCATCTGGCAAGACAACAAAGTCATTTTAAGCCTACACCATGTGTCATCTTCCATATTATTCTCAGGAACCTCTGAGACGTTTTTATTTAAAAAATCTCCATTGTTAATACAAAAGTCCCATGCAGTTAAAATGGATAAAAACCATGGAAAAAAAAAAATATATTTGTAGGATCCTCCACTATTATTTATATCGCTTCCCTTACGGTAAGCGAGTGAGTAATAGACACAATTCAGAGTCATTTCAAGACATATTCAGTTATCCTCTTCCTGCTTTTTGTTAGCTGTTTAAACGATTATATGTTTTGAAAAATTTCGCCATTTTGTAAAACGCACTTATAAGCTGTCAATCACCGGAATGAAATTTAGGCAGGCGGTAAGAAGTCTTAGTCGAGCCGCGATAATTATTTTTGAAACCACGGTTCATGTGTAAACATGCGCTCATTCGCTCATCTTCGCAGATAACTACCCCGACTCGTGATGACTAACGATGTTTAATAATACATCGTATGTCAGATGGTTGTCACACAGAAGCTTTGTTTTGATTGTAGCTTTGTAATTGTTTTACATTACCGGAAGCGTAATGGCACCAAATTTGGCATTTTTTAAAACGTCTTCTAGCGAAAGCATGGTAGGATCGCCTTGTGTTAGTGCACGATCCCAGACATTTATATCTGTTTGTTTTTCGTTGCGAAGGCCTGGACGCAGGTCACGGCTGGGCCACGCTGACCTTTTCTCTTGTTTTTGCAAAAGCATAACCTCAGATTTCAAGAGCAAGCGGCGGCACGTTAACAGAAACTGTGTCCACAGCAACAAAGGAAAAAAGAGCCACGTGCGTGTAAACAAAGCTTGTGGTGCGCCTGTTTTGTTTCCCTCCATCAGCCACTATCATCCAACCCTCCCCTGACAGGCTGCTCTTTCAAGGAAATTCTATGGAAGTTATGTGCTGTTGCTTATCTCTCACTCTCCTTTCTCACTCTCTCTATCATGCACTCACACACACACACACACACACACACACACACACTGAGTGTGTCTTTCTCCTGGGTTCCATAGAAGCAAAAGTATGTTTGAGACCAGGGAAGCTGGGAAGAGAGATAACAGCAGGTCTCTGGCGTCACTCTTTCTATACATATATGACGAGTGTTCAAGTCAAACCGGGATTTTATAACGGGGTTAAAACTACCTGTATTTCTCTATATAATCCACTTCTACACTTAAGCACTCATCCCATTTCACTAGTGCTTGGATTCCATCAAGGTAGAACATTTTTCACGGAGCCATGCTGATTTACCTGGCCTCCCAGGAACTCCTTTAACAGTTTGCACGGACAGATGTGTCTCTTCTGCAATTTGGCAACAAGTTGATAAGGACCAGGTGTTCCGCTCACAGGAATGATTGCAGTAGGCGCTGAGCCACCACGGTCAGGGATCGTCATTCTCGAACGTACCGCCTTCTTCAAAATATTTGCATGATTCAAATGTTTTCCTAAGGGCAAGAGTCTCATCACCGTACTGTGCTTAAAGTCTTCTGCAAACGTCAGTGGGTTTTACACCTTAATTCACGAGAAATTTCAACTAAAGGGCTGGTTTGACTTCCCTTGTACATAGAGTTATGTACACACTTGAACACATCAAATATGAGTCACTGTCTTATTTCTTCTCTGGAACATGACTGTCCGCAATGTGAGACTCCCGTTTCAGCCCCTTTCCCACTTTAATCACACTTCACACTCTTCCCCTTGACAAAGTTACTAGCAATGGGGACCAGAAATGAATGCAGGGAGTTCTGGGAACTTGCAACTGCTGACGGCTCCGTCTGATTAGCTGGAAGCAGGAGTTGTAGCTTACATTCCTTCTGAAGAAGGTCACATTTCTGCACCATCTTCCTCCATCCCTCCCTCCCGCTTCACTGTTTCTTGACTTCTTAGTGACCTGCACAGCTGTATCCACTATCAAATCCCAAACATCAGAATTTCCTTGCTGTATTTCTCCAAACGAAATATGCACAACATGGTGCGCACTTCCAAAGAAGCGGCCTCTCCTTTCCTGCACATGGTGATGTGATGAGGTAATGTGCGAAGCAATCCTAGATGATGTTGAAACAGGTCCGTAATGAAAAACAGGGTTGTTGTTGTTATTATTAACTACAAAACTAAAAGTAAAACTAATCTGTACAGATATATTCCTATAAACATAAACAATTACTTGAAATGTAGAACTATTGCAATGGAGATGGAATTCTTTCTCAGGGTCCATACAAATACTTATCAATGGAGCTCTTTTCAAATATAACATTTTAATTTGAAGAATGAGAAATAATAAAGGGGTATTAGGTGGGAATGGTGGGTTTGAGAGGGTAGAACCTGGTGCTTCTTTTGACTTTTTGAAGTTAACTCTGCAAAATATATGTAATGGCATAAAATATATGTGAATCTATCTAATAATTAAAGCTTGAAATGATCTTGGTTTTTATTTCAATTTTTCATTTTGAAAAATAAATTAGGCGATGTGATTCTTCCCTAGCGCAAAAGCATGGCCATCTTCAGGGACGGGGGTTTGGCCGGTTTCTCCTGGATTCTCTGGTCCAAAGACATGCAAATTAGGCTAATTGTTGTTTCCAAATTGCCTATAGTGTGTAAGTGAGTGTGTGTGTGTGTGTGTGTGTGTGTGTGTGTGTGTGTGCGTGTGTGTGTGGGCGCCCTTCAATGAATTGGCACCCCATCCAGGATGTTCAGTGCCACTGCCCTGGGTCCCCTAGAATAGGCTCTGTGATCCTGAACATAATGAGCAATACAGGGAATGAGTGAGAGAGCAAGAGTAAATTTTACACCTTGGGCGTTCATCCTTGGGGTCACCATGTCAGATCATGTCAAATAATTTGATCTGCAAGATCTGGAACAGGTTTTACCCTTTATGCCCTTTCGGTTGCAACTCTACCACTGCACTGTGTCAGGCCAGCTAAGATGGTGGAACAGACAAGGTCGTAATCCTTATACAAATATGACGGAAACAAACTACAGTTAAAGTTTTAAACCTGCACTCAGGCATTTAAATAGGACTCGGCAACGGAGGGCCTTTATGAAGTAAACACTCACGTGAGTTCCCGGACGTTACCAATCCGTGATTGCATTATCATGTATGATTATGATTTGTTGTTTTGGTTTTCGAGTTTCAGTGTATCATGGTTTACCGAATGATCGACTCTGACTATGATTTACCTGTGTTTGGTTTTGTTGTTTATTCAAGCTTAAAAAATATTGTCTTTCTCACTTTCACTTACATCCACATCTGCGTGACTCCTGACACACGATGGCTGGGTTGTATAGGGCATAAAATTAAGGGTCTTGCCCAAGAACCCAATAGTGGTGACCCAATGGTGATGGGGTTTGAACCCCCTACCACCCGATCAGCAATCCAGAGCCTCTGCACCCTGAGCCACCTCTGCCCCTTAATATTTAATATGTTTAATATACTTACCTGTTTAATCGTTCTGGTGGGGGTTGGATGACAATACAGAGCTTTATTAAGACCAGTCAAGGCAGACAAAGCAAAAGGGCAAACCACTACTCAAAGATGTAATGTAGGCAAAGGGTCAGGGGATTAACAAACAGGCCAGGCGAGACAGAGACAATGCCGACAGTGAAACAAAGCAGAGCCCAAACCAGTTAAATAATGCACATGAGAATAAAGCTCAACAAGTCATTGTATAATCCAGGACTTTTGCAAAGACCTCAAGTAAGACTGGATGCAGGCGATTGTGAATGAACAAGTAATCAAAAATCTGGCAATGTGTAAAGGGGGATATGGTTCACGCTGATTGTAAAAATTTTCATGTGCTACCTCTGGGATGTAATTCCTTGATAAGCACGTGGACTAGAAGATTCTAAGCTGGGATTCAGCATCCTGCCTCAGAACCATATTCCTTCCAGTTGATTGGATATCGCATCTTACCTCTCTGACATCTGGTGGAAATGAAATGCCGTCACTGTAGTTTGAGTTTATGGGTCACCTTTTATAGGTCACCTCGTTGAGCACCAATGACTCTTTTGGATTAATGTCCTGCATTCTCAGGTTACAACCAATGTCCCTGGGTTAGGGTAATACTCTGTGTCTAGGCTCATAAACAGCTGTGGGTCAATTTGAAAAGTCATAACCTTGTCTTATGGCTTTTCCAAGTGCCTGTATTCTCACTTCTCTGAAACCATCTAGAGTGTTTTCATCCTGAGGCTGGTTATATTTATTCGTGCAGTTGAGTTGCCCAAGGTTAACATGTGTTCCACAAGGCAAGACAAATCCTTGTTAGACCTCTAGACATAAGTGTGGTAGACAAAATTTACTGTCAAATGTCACTAGGGATATTGAGTAATGGACAAAACCTACCAGATTACCGGCTAAGAAAACCCCAGTTTTCCATGACTGACCTTTAGGAATGAGCCATGAACTGGGGCCCACCATCAGACATAATGAAAAATGAGTTCTTCATTCTCAAAAGCAGAAAAGGGGAAGGAGAATCGTGACAAGAGATGTGCAAAACCGTTCAACGATAAAAAGTTTATTGGTCAGGTTGAGGGTGGGTGGTATGTCTTTAATGAACTCTGTTAGCAGGGAATTTAAAGAACTTGGAAAGGCATCAGTTTAGCAGCAGCTTCATCCAAGAACATACTTCTTTTTTCCTATGATATATTTCAACTGTTACAAACAACTGATTCTCTAGAAGTCCTTATGGGATAGGTTTACCAAATTGGATGGGTTCCTCTAATGAGGAACATCATTCAAAAAGGACTGCTTGATGTAAGGAGAACTGATCATAGCATATGACATCACCATGTACTTATAACAGTTTTATTTTAGACTCATGGGAAATCTCTATAAATGTTGTATATGTTATTTCTTCTTTTTGTGTGTTTTTCTGAAATCAAACAATTAAAGCCTATTTAATATATAAGGGCGTTCAGGTCAAAGCGGGACTTCCTTTTGAATGGTGTAAAAATGGAGGAAAACAGATTGAGCACAAAGACTCTTTGCCACAGTAAAACATTTAAATGTTGTAAAGAAGGCCGCACTTCCGTGGATAAAAGAAACTCTCTGCACTTAATATTTAGTGAGTGGAACACCTGATCCTTGAAAATTTTTCAATTCAATTCAGTTTATTTGGATAGGGCTTTTAACAACTGTCATTGCCGCCAAGCAGCTCTACACAATCAAAAGAAAATGATGGAAATTTGTATAAAATGTGACAAATGTGTATGAATCAAAATAATTTGATTGTTTCTGATAGGCCTGACTGAGGGCGATGAGAAAATCTGGTACAACATGTCACAAATGGATGGAAGAGACACATCTGTCTGTCTAAACATCTGTTTCAGTGACATCCACATGTTTGGGCCAGCAAAGGAGTTCCTGGGAGGCCAGCACATCAGACATGAAGCAGGCAGTCTGTTCATGGCTCCGAAGTACTGAGAAAACTTTCTACCTTGATGGTATTCAAGAACTAGTGAAACGCTGGGATAAGTGCATTAGTGCAGCAGGGGATTACTGTATATAGAGAAATGAAGGGAGTTTTCACGCTTATAACTATCTTCCGTTATCGTGCACAATCAAAAGTCCTGGTTTGGCTTGAAAACCCCTCGAAAGTTTCCTGTACTTAGATTTCAAACTTCCTTGATAACCAGGTAGCTATGAAAGCAGATAAAAAAGCAAATGCGAATGACTTATTTTCAACTTTATTTTTTAAATATGTTTATATTTATTGTAAAAGGTAACTTTTTGGAAAGTGTGTGAAACATTCCATTTGTAACCCACTTGGATTCTACTTGGATTTACTGCATCGTCTGGCAACGAGCATGCAAGCTTAAAATAGAAAGATGTTAAATAATAATAAGAATAAAGATTAAAGGATTATATCATGTTACAAATAATTATGCAGTGCTGCACTCGCAGTGCTGGAATTAAAACCTACTACCTAGAAGCTCCACCTGCAGTTGTCAAGAAGCTTAAATGGAATTCCATCGCAAAGGCGGGAACGGCTTAGAATTAACGGCAGTAATAAGGTTACAAGGGTGCACACTTCACACACTGCACGCCTGCAAATAATCTTATCAGGTATTTACATTATATAATGTGGCAACTGTGACTGTCACAAAGCGCCATATCCTGCACAGGACAGTTATTTATATATTTTTAATATAAAATAATATATTTCTAAAAATAATTCACTGACGTCTTTTGAGTACCAAAATAAAAATAAATAAATAAACAAATCAAACATAAAAACAAAATATGATTCAATATTGAACAGGAGATACAAATCAAAACTCTGCTGAGAACCTCAGTGTAAGGTGTTTTTTTTATGCATATACTTCAACATCAACATCAAATCTAACATCAGCATGAGAGCTATGGGAAACCCCACATCTGTGTGGCCTAGAGATCTTTCATTTTTAAATGAGTTGGCACTTTGAGACATCTATTTTAGGTGAACGTTGTGAGCTGACTTGCATACGCAAGCATTTTTTTTTTTTTGTTTTTTTTGGAGATGTAGGCATCGAATTTACTCTTGCTGTGTAATTAAATTTTATCAAATGCTTTTCCATGAGAACTTTTACAATCTGAGCTATTTGTTAGCATGCATGATGAGATATATATATATAACTCTCAGCTATGTGTAACACAAACCACGACAAGTTACAAACGTTGGGTTCCCCCCACTGAACATAGACATGGTTGACCAGTACTGTGGATCTCATTTTCATTTTAATCAATGTAACCGATCGGGAAAAAAAACCCGATGAGAAAGAGGTGCAAATGATAACGGATGATCAGGCTGGTGATTAGTACACCGCTGATGCTGGATGTTAAGTAATTGGAACAGACGAGAGGGGAAATAAGGTTGCTGCAGAGATTTTCACATAGACAACCAATTTTGAAATTGTATCCTTAAGTACATTGCATCGTATAGCAGTAAAACAATTGTTCCCATTTTTAAATTTAATTTAATATGGAAAAAATAAAAGGGGTGGATCAGGACTCAAGATCTGATGAAAGTCAGTGTGAATCCACCATAATCCTGACAATAATAAAGATCAATGAATGGTGCTTTTTCTTCTTCTTTTTTTTTAAAGAAATTGAAAGAAATGAAAGCACCATACCAAAATAGAAATGCTTACTGTATATATACCAGTGAATTTTTTTCTTTTCTAAAAATGTAATGTAAAGTTTTGCTATTTTCATAACAGCAAGGTTGCGAAAGATTTTATTTGTTAAACATATACAGTATAGACCTGCTGATTCCCATAATACATGTTAGAAGGGGCCTATTTTTTTTTTGTGCATTACTAATACTGAAAAGCCCTGCAAATGCAGTAAGTTGTTTATTGCTTTCTCAGACCCATGCTTTTACACAACGAGAAAGGAAGTGGCTTGTCTGCATAAACTTACATGTCTGAGACGGAGTAAAAGATTAGAAGCTCTTTGAAGTATCAATATGAATAATGATACTGAAAGTGGGCCCCTTAGTAAGCCTTATCATGCTTGAACCATGTAGCAGGTGAAACCTATTCCTGTTTTTCAAATAAGTGAGAAAAATCCTCTACGGCTTTTGTGACCACAAACCCAACTCATGCAACAACAACAACATCGACCGCAGCCTATAGAGTCAGTTCGAAAGAGTTTATTTGAGTGCAATGGCTGAGCGATAGAGATGTGATGCTGCACCGACTGATGCTCCAGGCTTTAAATGTTACTGTTATTCAACAAGACTAAATGCCCCGGGATGACTCAAGGAACAGACAAGGATAATTGAGTGGCAAGGCTTTGGGTAGTATTCTTGTATAGTGGGTGTGTACAAAGGGCGTGTTTCAAGGTTGGCGTGAAACGGCCATCTCTGGATTCTTACTATAACCACAAGGACATGAGTCTATTCCAGAAAACCAATTCACACACCCATGTTTAGGTCTCTGCAGAGCATTGATTAAGAGCGCTGGTGTAGTATTACTTACTGTCTCTGACTGAATTTCAAGTTGTGGATGTACTGTAGTTCCTCACCGTTTAGTTGCAGAGCTCACAGGAATTCTCAGAAACACTAATCAGTCATGACATCAACACCACTCCCAGGTGAATAGAATAACATTGATTAACAATGACATTCCAGTAGCCTGGTCACAGGATCATGAGCAACCAAGGACAATCATGCACACAATAAGAAAGCTTGTATACAACAAACTGTTGAAAAAAAAAAGGAACAGACTTGTGGACAACCCACCTTGCAACTTACATAATGTTAAAGTTATGCTGCTAATGCCCTGGTGCCAGATACCTCAGAGATCTTGGCTAAGGGGCCAGAGCTGCTTCGGCGGCCCAAGAGGAACCTAAAACCTAGGGGGTTTTAATGGTTTAATATTATGGCTGATCGGTTTATGTGAGCTTAAATTGCAAGGCTTGATTTCCAAGTGTTTCCCACAAACAGGTCTTACTGATTCTATATTTCCGTTGCCTCTTGTGAGTGAAGAACATTTATTATATAAAATGAAACACAATATTATATTTTACAATACAATGCTTATATGGCTTTTTTTTTTTTTTTTTTTTTTTTTAGGAGTATCCTGAAAACATTTAGGATATTAACTTCACCAGCATTCCTTTCGCCATGATAGTTTCATTATTCCGGATGAGAAGTACAACAAATCCCGTAAGAGTCTGGAGGAATTAACCTCAAGTCGTCCGTCACATGGGTGATCTCTTTACTTACGCCATTTCCCGGATTATCCTCGAGGGGTCCATAAATGACGCATCATATACCGATGTTTGGTCATCAGCTCCTTCCTGTTCAACAATTTTTCACCTATTTCTCCTTTTCTTCTTTATTGGCTTTCCATCTGTTGGCATTTTGCAAATGTTTTAAATCACTGCTTCAATTGTTGTAGGATAAATAACAATCAAGACAACATCTTTTTCATTTTACCTGTAATACATTGGCTTCTGTGGCCACATGAGGCCTCCCATAGTTTCCCAGCAAGGTTACACTGGCGTCAAATGGTTTCCTGTTTAAAAAACGTATAGTGTCACAGTAGTAGTAAGAATATACAGATATAGCTAATATAATTTGGGAAATGTTATTACTTTTTGGAACAAGTCAGAATACAGGTTCAGTCATAATAAGGTGGTAAGTCATTACATTTAGGCATTGGCCAGATGCTCTTATCTAGAGTGACTTACCTTTTTATATACCTTAGCAGTGGAGGGCTAAGGGCCTTGCTTAAGTGGTAGCTTGGTGCTCGTGGGGTTTAAACTTGGGATCTTTTAAACCATAGTCCAATACCTTAACCACTAAGCTACCCCTGACCCTAACGGTCTTAGTGAAGTTATACACCGTTCCTTGATAACATTAAAAAAGTACCATGATAACCACCTAAGTTTTGGGTTCCCTTTGGGCATCTCTGGCCCCTCTGGTGCGTGGCTCCACAGGACCTCCAGGGGTATGTTGTGGTGTCTGGAACCACGGTGTTGGCAACGGATACTTTGGGTTCTGTGCGGGCCCTCAGTGGATCAGACTTGTTTGTTTGGTGCAAACCATGGGTGCTCAGTCAACTTGGATTCGGGAAACTTGGACGGGCTTGGTCTCTTTGCCTGCTGTACCTGTGCATGGTGGTCTGTGTTGCACTGTGTGTGCCTTTCTTTTATGGCCAGTATGAACTTTATTTAGTGGTTTGTGCTGCATTGGCTTTTCTGTGGGATTGAACTGGATTGGCTTGCTATTGGTACCCATGGGAATAAATGGGCCTTGGGTGGCCATGATCTTTTCACTAGTTTACTGGGCTATAATTGATAATCAATGTTAAACGTGTTAATGTTATAGCTATGGTATAGATTAATCAAAAGCATGACGTTATTCATAATTAAAAAGTACTAATTGGTAGATCGCTGGAGTTTAAGTGGAATACATCACGATAATTAGGGAGGTCAGTAAAATGTTTTTGGTATAAAGGATGACACAGTGATCACTTAGTACCACTTAGCAGTGATAAAGACTAGCTACAGACAATGGACAAACGCTGCAAGCTTGTATGGGACTGAGATACTTACCTTCCTCTTTGCTATATATCACAGGCCTGCGTAGGAGTCCCAGGCTCAGCAGGAGAGAGTGCGTAAGAGTGACTGTGCTAGGAATACACTCACACTCACAGCTACTCCGCTCAGTACTACCTCACTGCATGATTCAGAGAAGGTCTGAGACACTACGTTGTGGTCTAGCAGAAACACACACCAGACATATGATCACACACATACACACTCATAGAGGAGCAAAAAGAGGAAAAAGTCATGTAAAGAATTAAAGGCAAGATGACCCCAGACAGACGGAGTCACAGACAGCCCTTAACCAATTTCACACACCCCTCTGGCGCATGCATGTCACGAATGAGCAGAACCAGAGTCCACATTCCAGGCCCTGACAATAACCGCTGTGTTGTTTTTCCTTTCTTCTGTTTTCTCCGTAATTAAATACATGTGGTGGCGCTGAAGCAAGGAAGGGCCAAGGGTCTGTTAAAGCTGGAACTGAGCCCACTGGAACAGGAACTCGGTTGGGTCACTTCAGGTAAATCTGACTTTCATCTCTTCCTACTCGCACATGTCTACACAGACGGCAGCTTCGTCGGCGGACTTTCGATTTTACATCTTGAAGTCCTGTGTGTAATAACAGAAACAGATATGGGGAAAAAAAAATCAACGAGAATGGAAGTCAGCAAGGCAGAAGTTAAGTTTCAGAATGAGAAGAAGGTTGTGTAAGGGAGTGAAACACATTCCACTGTGTCTGCGGTCAGAGGACTGTTTTGGAGTGAAACTGGAAGGACGGTGGCTTGTTTGGATGGTAGCTTTGACCGTCCGGCAGTAAATATGCTTGAGCGGCATTTTTTTTTTTTTTTCAAGACTAGACTAGACACACACCCTGGGGTGTTTCTTTTTCCTCTCTCTCTCTCTCTCTCTCTCTCTCTTTCTCTTTGGCATCACACACACACACACACACACACACACACAGTAGAGTATGGATGTCTGGCGTCTTCTTCCTCAACTGTTTAAAAGCAAATGCTCTAGTAGAGTAAGTTCTGAAGTTATGACACATAGAATCACATGACCTCAATCAGATACATACACATTGCTGAAATGAAATGTCAAAATACTATAGGTTATTGGTTATTTATTTCTGCATTTAGGTTTCAAAATGGTGTATGATCAAATATTATGGGATGGGATTTAATGCTGTGGGTTATTCTCTGATGATGATGATGATGATGATGATGTTACCATAGGTTGGGGGGTTATTTACCAAATTTTATACTTTGGTTCGTCCCAAAAAAAGTAAAATTGTGGGGAAAAAATTCTACTTGTGATTTTGACGGCTTGCAAAAGATCGTCAAAGATATTTTGAAAGCTGGTATCTGATTACAATTTGCAGTTAATTGTCCTTACATGTGTTCTGTTAAGCCCAACAACCTGTATATATAGTATAAGTTTGACTAGTAAGGTTTTAGAAATCTTTGGGCATATTGATATTTTAACAATTAGATTTGGCAGCCTTGCCTCCTTTCCCGATTTTCTATCTTTGTAAGAATTAAAAGGAAATACTAAACATTTTCACATTTTCTTATTGAAATATTTATAGGGTTTCTGAAGGATGATGTGTCAAAGTATTCTAAAAGCAAAAAAAAAAAAAAAAAGCCAAATAGATACATACAGTATATACAGTAATAGTCAATAGTCTTAAACCTCCCCTTGTTTCTTCTTATTAAGTTAAATAAAATAATGTAGATTCAATTAAAGAAATGTGAACAAATAGTTTACTAAGACAGGCTGCAAAAAAACAAAAAATGGTTGTTTAAGTAACAACCTCAGCACCAACCTCATTTCTCCTCTCATCTAATACAAGCAATGAGCATTCAGCACCACCGGTATACTAATACTGGCCTGATCATCTGTCATCGCATTTTTCTTACTTATCTATGACTTAAGTTACATGCTTTTTTAAAAATGATTGAATAATTCAAACAAACAAACAAAATCCTCAGAAACTGGTCAGGTACAGGGACTAGACTCAAAATGAGAGCCAAAAACTTGCCAAAAAAGTCCTCCAGAAAGCCTGGAGAACTTTTTCTCATAAATATACTAACACAGCAGAAAGTCAGGCTGTTTTAGAAACAAAATATAAAAAAAGTATTATTTTTGGCAGTTTTTCATCTTAAGTAACATGTGATAGGTTTTCACACATACAGTATCCT
Source organism: Clarias gariepinus (assembly GCF_024256425.1). Lineage (NCBI taxonomy): Eukaryota > Metazoa > Chordata > Actinopteri > Siluriformes > Clariidae > Clarias > Clarias gariepinus. The sequence continues at coordinate 6,490,820 of NC_071108.1, read as the reverse complement.
ATGACTAGATCCTGCATCTGGAGCTAAGTACAAATGAAATGGACTTCTGATGAACTTTGACATGACTAGATACTACCGGGAAAATGTTTCAGCATGGAACGGGATGTTCTTTTTTCCAGTGCAATCAACACACAATACAATGTTATGAAGCGTCATGTGCAGGATAGATGATCTGGCAATGTTCTTTGTTTCCAGTAACTCCACTTATTTGTGTATGTTTCCATAAAGATTGCTGATGAGTCACCTTTATCCAACATTCCAAAACTTCCTGGATTTTGCTGAATTCCAGCTAGCTGGGCGAACACGCTTAAAGTTTCAGCTTGGATAAATTTCACTGCACGAGTAAGAATTCCGGTTATTGCTAAAACAAGAATCAAATGCTGCGGGTCAAACACAAGGGCACATAGAGAGATACGGGAATCAACAGTCTTTCGTAACATCCTTGATGGTGTGCCAGCGTTCATGTATAACATGGAAGCATTTTCAGTTTGAGTTATTTTGCTGTTCCATATAATGCGATGAAATTAAAGTAATATCGTAATGTACAGTAAGTCAACATTTGCCTCTTTATTTTGTGTAACAGCTTACTTCCTTTGGTCTCAATTTCTTACTTCGATGATAAGGCAGTCTGGAATCACCAGAGGTTTCCAAGAATAAAAAAAGATCAAAGTAAATTGTATGTTTGTATGGTTTTGATTCAGCTAAACAAAGCTTCAAAATGATATTTATAATATAATGTAAGTAATAAATAAATGCCTTTGAATAGCATTAGCTACAAAATAGGTCCGAAAGGCCATGACATGGGCGAAATGGAGTTACTGTACCAGTTTATTTTCTTAATATTGTCTCACCAACACCAACCTTTTTAATTTATTAAAATAACAAATCACAATTTTTCTCCTTTTATATTAAGATTAAATATTGCAATAGTGTAGCACATATAAAGTTATTAAAACTATTTATAACTGTAATTAGTTACATTATAGAAGCTATAAATGATTGTTCTTTTATTTTTTTTTACTCTTACTTGAAGTTAATAAAAAAAATAAATTCTGCCCTCTAAAATTTTTTTACATCTGATTCATCACTGGAGACTTCTTAAGTAACCTTCACTGATTTTCACCATATCAGCAAATCATATATATATATATATATATATATATATATATATATATATATATATATATATTTTTTTTTTTTTTTTTTTTTTTAATGAATTTCTTTCATCTTTGTGAAACTGCTTTGAGACAATGACAGTTGGTAAAAGCATTATATAAATAAAATTGAAGTGAATTGAATTGAATATATATATATATATATATATATATATATATATATATATATATATATATATATATATATATATATATATATAATGCGGTTAATTTTCTCATAAATAAAGGCTCAACCAATTGACATTACTAAAAGACTTGCAAAATGAAAGCACAGTACAGTCTTTTAGCTTTTAGCTACTGTAAAACCCGTAAATGATGCAAACATTTTAAAGAAGGCCATACGCATATTTTATGCAAATTTCCATAACTTTCTTTTGACTGTGTAAAGCTGCTTTGAGACAATGACAGTTGTTAAAAGCGATGTCGGCTGGATGGCATTAATACAAAATCTACTGATTTAATATTAAGTCTATAGTAGTTCCACTTAACGAAGTCACAGGCGCCACTGTATCATTTCCATTGTTTGTGTATAGCTGCTTAAAGCAAGTTGAAGGAGTTCAGTTTCTCTGACGCGTTAAAGAATACCGAGCAAGCCGAGAATATCGCTCGCACCTGACTGAACCTAAACACAGCATGGAAAGTGCTTTTGCTTCTGTTTTCAACTTGCCATTGTTTTTGTTTTTTCACATTCCAAGCTATTCATTAATCCGGGTCAGGCAGTAACAGGAAATCCTTCCAGCGTAGAACTTTGAATTCATACTGAATGGCTATTATTAGGACAGTCCAACTAGAAATAGTAACAATAACAGTAACTCTAATAAAAGCATGTACTGTATGCGAACAATGATAATGGCTATGTTATCTCAACAAAGCAACCAGATCTGCAGTAAATAAGGGAAGCATGTAACGTACGTAAAACAGATTTAAAGCAATGTAATGTGAGCGATGAGTAATGAAGCAGTCATGATGAAAGATGCTGATAAGCTTCTTTAACGCAAATTTTGTTGTTTGTTTATGTTTGCCTTATTATGAGTAGTGAGGTCATGGGGTCATGGAGGCGGGACCAAAGACTTTCCAAAAAAAAAAAATCCTTTAAGAAAAATTGCAATTAGTACAGAGTTACTCCAGAGAACTCCTAAAAAAAAATCCAGAAATCATATGCTACAATAAATAAGGACATACAGTATTTATCATCAAAGACTTCAAAGCACTTAGATAAGTTGCTCTGCAATAGCGCATCTGCCAAATGCCTTAAATGCAAATGTTAATATATAAATTGTAAACGTAAAAACTAAATATACAAAGTTAAAATATCATAAATATAGGCAAATTTAACTCAAATATATTAAAATATATGTAGATTATTATGTTTTTTTACTCACAAAAAGGCACACACTAATATCTATAAGGTGTTTGATCACCTTTAAAATTTGATTACAGTCAAATATGTGAAAATGATTCCTCATGCTACTGTTTTACAAGTAAAGGTTGTGTCACCAGGGAAAGAAACAACTTTATAGATGTGATAACCGGGTCATCCAGTACATGCAGGTCATCAGCTGACTTTATTTTATTGCCACATAACGTTGCTGAGCCTGGACCTGACCGACTGAGGCAACCCCAGATCATAACACTGCCGTTAGAGACTTCCCTCCTTATCCTGACACGCCCACCACCCTGGAATGGAGTCAATCTGGACTTATCAGACCACATGACCTTTTATTATTCATTGCTCCAAGGTCCAATCTTTATGCTTTCTAGGAAATTCAAGCGTAATTATACTCACTAGTAAGTGGTTTTCTTATGGCCATAAGTTTCTTTTTCTTATGGCCATAAAGCTCTTTAGTCCCAATCTTGTGAGTTCTCTTTACATTGTGCATGTGGAATTCTTACTTACCAATAAACATAGCTCCGATTTCTACTGTCCATTTTTTTCCCTTTTGATTTTTTTCGAAAAAGCACTATATTGGCAGGTTTTAATAATAGTCTGGACCCAATTCCAGTAATTTGAATGTTTTCTTTGCTTGATTCAGGCTAATAATTTGACCCGTCCACAATGACCCGTTTTTGGTCCCTTTGTGGCACCGGGGCAACTCTGGCCCCTCGGAGTGTGTGGCTCAGCAGGCCCTCTGGGTGTGTGCTATGGTGTCTGGCACATCACCATGGGACCTCACTGAGACTGGGATCTGGTGAGTTTGGACGTTGGACCAGTGGCCTTGGGCTTTTTGAATGACATGCTCCATGGGTGTTCTGATATGTTTCTATCATGGGTATCATTGACATTTTTAACAATTTGTGCTGCTTTCACTTTTCTGTTGGATTGGACCGGACAGGTTGGCCTTTGTTCCCCATGGACATAAGTCAGTCTTTTAATATTTAACTGGAATAAAATTAATAATCAATGTTAATGTGTTAATGTTATGTGCTGGTAACATTGTGGCTGAGCTGTGTCCTTTTTGCATTGATACTTTGTATTAAATTTTTTGACATTATATACCTTTTTTTTTTTTATTTGAATATGCTTTCTATCAGCCATATACTGTACTGTAGACATATACATTAGAGATGACAAGACGTCCCCCTTGGTTCATATGGTCCTGTGGGGTGGTATCCAAGCAGCTTGTGGAGAATAGTATCCAGGATGGATAGGGCCAGCAGGGTGTTTAGGAACCTGACTGCGCAGGGAAAGAAAATATTGCACAGTCTGGCAGACTTGCTCCTGATGCTGCAGAACTTTGTCCTAGATGGAAACGGGGATGAAGAGTCAATCACAATGCTGGTGGTCATATAGAAACAACACGTATATTTCATGAAATACCCAAACCTTTCATACATTTTATAACTTTTATACAATTTCAGAACATAAATTATGACAAACACATTGTACTTACAAATGTATTTTTCTGATATGAGCAAAAAAAAATTCCTTTTCACATAAAATGAGTTTCTTATCACCTCCCCCCATTCCACACATACAGTACACACATACACACACATAAGCACACAAAGGGGTACAATGCCAAGGCCTTGGCATCACCAAATATGCATACATATCTAATTAAGCCTACCACATGAGATTTAAGAACCAGTGACTTTTTCCGCCTTTCAACCTGCGCCAAATGTGTGGAGTGGCAGCAGCCTTGTGGCGTAGCTTACAGCCTTTGGCCTGCTTCCACTCTCTGATCTTCTACACCACCGTAGTTTGGAGATCGGGCCATGGAGTGGCTTCTTGCTTTTTTTTTTTTTTTTTTGCCAACAGAATGAGAATGAAAGTGATGGAGTGTGTAGCTAGACAAACACTGGACTGGACTGTGTGCTACTTACACACACACACACACACACACACACACACCCTCCCCTGATTCTCCTTGGAGCTTCATTTGGTAGTTAAAGTGTGCAGTTATTCTGCACAGCTTGGTGTCTCTCGCAAAAAGCGACCTGCTGTTCAAGAATTATAGAAAGCATTAAGAAACCAACACTTATCATTCTCCTGACAATATGGCGCATATAAAGATGCCTCTTACTACTTTTATTTCATTTATTTAAATGCTATATGATTTCAAATTGTTTGGAATGCAATAGTTAACCGTTTAGAAGATTTTAATATATTTTTTCCCTTTATGTGATGCAACCCCTTGAAATCATTCCCTGTTAAAACACAATTACCTTCACAACACACACATACAAAAAAACAAAAACAAAAAACAAACAATCATGTATCTATGGTTTTTACATGTCAACCCTGCTTTTATAATCTATAATAATGTTTCTAGGAATGGTGTGTGGTTTTTGCATGTGTGAAAGTGACATGACCTTCGTGTGCAATATGTGCAGTAGGAATCTTACAAATGCACAGACTCAGCTATACGTGCTGAAAGTCTGCGGTCTGTGGCTTCATATGTGTTTGTGTATATATCTGGGTAAGATGTTGCTCGTAAAGATGCCTTATTGAACAGACAACCTCAAACACCCAAACATAGACATGCAGACTTGAGACGAAGGCTTGACCGAATCAGTAGCCAGGACAACAGAGTAGATATTGGGTCCAAGTTTGGGCTTTTATTTATAATAGTTTGATGAGCCAGGGAAAGATAATAATAGTAACTTAAATGTTTTTTTTTTTTATTTGGTGTGTATGATTAAATGTAGTACATCCTGAGAATTCTGTATATACTGTATAGCACATGCCTAGGAATTGCACTACACATGTTTATCGATGTGTAACCGAGCGGGAGGAGTGGGGGGTGGGGGGTGTCTGATACTAATTTTAGCATCTGGAACATGCTGTTACACGTAACACTGAGGAAACTGTGTGAAATAAAGTGCAGCACCAAGCGTGCATACGCTATATGCTTTCTACATACAGCCCAAAGTAAGCTGGGAAATTAGCAGGCCATGTTGTTCTTCCCCAAACTGATCCCTCAACATTAAAAGCACACAATTGCATAGAATGACTTTATATGCCGTAGAATTGAGATTTCCTCTTTAGTAGAACTAAAAGACCCTGTGCACAATGCAAGCTCCGTGAAGACATGGTCTGCCAAAGTTGGCGTGAAAGCATCCTGAACAGATCCCTGACCATGACTCCACTGACAGTATCTGGGATGAACTGGAATGCAGACTGTACCCCAGACCTCCTCACCCGGCTCACGCTGAATTGGCAAATCATCAAATGTACCAAATGTGTGTAGTGGCAGCAGCCTTGTGGCATAGCTTGCGGCTTTTGGCCTGCTTCCACTCTCTGATCTTCTAGACCACCATAGTTTGGAGATCAATCTTGGCGGAGGCTTTTTGCTTTTTCATTTGAGAACAAATTTTGAAATATCATGCAGAATGTAAAAGTGACATAGCTGGTGGAGGATATTTGATGTGAAGATTATCTGTAGATCTTGAACTGTATAATTTTTATGCACTGTGTTGCTGCCACATGATTGGCTGATTAGATAACTGCATGAATGAGCGGGTATAGACGTATATTTAGACATTTTAACTTAAAATCATTTCAAGCTTCATCAATGTCACTAAACAAATAATCTCCATTTTTTGGCCACTTTTAGCATGCTGTTAGAAGTATTACACGTTAATAGAAAATGATTTGTGTATTTTTTTTTCTTGATCCACATCCAAAAAACAAAAATGCACAAAATGCTATAAGTCCATCTGCTTTGTCCCAATGGATAAATCAGCCAGCAGTCGTATTTGTGGCCATGTAAATATGCAATTTGGTGTTAATCATAAAATTTTGAGTTTTGTTGCACACTCAAACATAGACATGCAGAAAAATACAAAGTTACTATAGATCATGAGAAACCTTAAAAGCAATACAGCATCATCAGCCTTCTTCTCTACTCATTTCAGTTTCATAAAAATTTTTGAAGTAAAGGGATGCACTGTACAGTATAACATTCATACCCAGATGAAACAAACACAAAAGCTTCTCATACACAACACATGTATCGCTTGTCTGTTCTATGTAAAGCTATCAAGTATCGAATACTAGTTATAGTCCAAAGCTTCTAAAAAAAACAAATATATAGCATTTTCCTTTTAGGCAAATGTATTCCTGTGAAAAATAATTCGGCAAGATGGGTGAAAATGCGAAAATGGCCTTTATCTCATTTTGCCAACAAACTCTAGTTAAAACTCTAAAATTAGTTTTAAACTCTAATTAGTTAAATTTGCCTATATTCAACATGCTCTTACTTGATAATATATAAATACTTTTTTTGCGCAGTGCTTAATCCAGACAAAAACACCATATCACATAGCTGAAACACCGGGGAGCAACTTTTGTGGCTCTTTGTAGAGATTGCAAAATCAAAACGCTAACAATTAACATATTTAGATTTTTTTTCACATTTATCTGTCTGAACTGAATTATCAAACTAGCTCCCCATCTCCCTATACACTGTTGAATTACATTTGCTATCATTTTTAATTCACATTTCTGGACATAACTTGTTGAAATGCACTTTTCCACATTTCTCACACAATATAATATGGAAAAACATCTGTAAAGGGCAGAAAATTAAACTTAGACCGTATTTAATCTGCCTAAAATTGATATTTTGAACAGACGAAAGTAGAGTTTATTAAAACCTTAAAATAAATAGGTGCTCCAAATAGCAATCTGGATCGAGTCCAATAGGGTTAATCAGTCAAAAATCTTTAGAGAGCTTTGATATTTATGAAGAAATACATGGAATTAGGCAATGATAGCTTTGTACTGAGAATAAGAGCATATTTTCTAAGAAAGGGGAACGACCAAGACTGCTAACATAGGTGTTCTCCATCCTGCACTTGTTGCTCAACACTGTCCCAACTGCACCACCTTTGAGTATGTCCACAGTCTGGTGAGCTGTCTGCTTTGCTCCTCTTCAAACAACCATGTAAAGGAACTCTGCTGCTGAGATGTAAATTATCCATTAGCATCACATACTGCAGAGGCCATTGTCCATGTCCTTGCAGTGAGTCCAAGAGAGCGAGCCAATGCTCGAATTAACATGCCGGTCCCTTTGCTGTCTGATTAGTTGTCAGAGAACGAGTTGGTGCCATCTGCACTCCTGCGAGATCAAAGCTCTGTGGTCATGAATTAAACATGGCTGGGGTCTGGAAGCATGTAGGATGGAATTAAGTGATTCAGATGAGGCATCGGTTCACAAAATGGGTCCCACAATGGACCTGGAATTTGTTGCTGTTGTGGCACAATTAGGCTTTGCTGTGTGACTGTCTGGGAAATCTGTCGTAAGTGTCAAATGAAGACAAATAAGTCAACAGGGTGTGGGATACATGGATCTAACCCTAGACCAGCAATTCCGAGCTCTGTCATGTTCTCATACTAAACTGATCATATCTGATTCTAAGTATCTGTATGTGTATAGCATAGAAATAAGAATGAACAGATAATGTGTTCTAAACAGATACAAATACAGATAAACATATGTATGTACTATGTTATATGATTTTATTTTTTTTTTACAAAAAAATTTCACATGGCAAATATGAAAAGTGCATTGGGACTGAGATCATGGTGACAAAAGCTCTGGCTGTAAATGGGAATTCAGATGTGAAGCTCACAGGACAAACGTTGTGACCAGCATCCTTAGTAACTGAATAGTGAGGCCTGCCGTAATTTATATAAGTATACTTGTTTGTTATTTGAGAGAATACACCCATCATTATTATATTAGCACACAGGGTCAAGGGCCTTGCACAAGGGCCCAGCAACCGCAACTTGGCAGAGTTGGGGATTGAACTGCCAACCTTCCAAATAGTAACTTGGAGCATTAGCCCTCCAAAATACTACAGCCGCTACTACTTCCTTTACAAAGATCTTTGAGTGCACTGACTTTTCTGTATGTCTATCTAGGCAGCATGGTGGCTCAGTGCTTAGCACTGTCACCTTGCACCTCCAGGGTATGGGTTCGATTCCCGTCTCAGGGTCTGTGTGCATGGTGGGTTTCCTCCAGGTACTCCAGTTTCCTCCAGAAATATGCAGATTAGGCTAACTGGAAGCCCCAAATTGCATTAAGTGTGTGTGTGTGTGTGTGCACTGTGATGGATTAGCACCTCATCCAAGGTGTACGGTAGCCTATAGATGATAAGTGAGTGAGTGAGTGAGCGTTTATCTATCCAACATGGAGTTGATGATGACGATAACATGAATGTCCAATTAAAGTGGAGATTGATAGGAATAAAATTTGACATTTATTAAACGAATGGCAAGCAGCATTGTTTGACTCTTTCATTGCATTGCGCGTTAAGCTGGCTACTTGCTACCATCGCTATCGTGTATATAATGCGAGTCGTCTACACAATTAAGAATGGGCGTACTGCAAGCATGCAGAACACAATATGATTAAAGCATGTGACAAAACTTTATTATTATAGGTGTGTTATTGGCATGACATGTAAGAACTCCCAATTTATTTGCTCTTCGGGTTAGCTAGTGAGCTAAATTGCTTCTAATCTTATCTTGACATGTGCACCCATTCAAGGTGCTTGATAACGCAACCAGAAAAATCTGCAGCCCAGAGATCGAGTTGGCAGAAACTCTTGTCCAGTCATAATGACCTGCCAGTCATTTTTGTAAACGTGGACTGCTTGGACTGGTGGAATTGTTTTGTTTCTGCCCCACGTGGGGTGTATCCCAGTCATGATATGATGTGGGTAACAGTGTAATCGCTTATGTCTAGATTACTTGTAGTCAGCTGAAAAGTTTAAATGTGAAATATAAATAATATAAATATAACATATAAATATAGCATAATAAATAAATTAGAAAAGTAAAAGTAGCTTTTTTTCTGAAAAAAAAATCGAGTAGAAGTAAAAAGTATCATATAGGAAAAATACTCAAATAAAGTACAGATAAAGAAAAAAAATACTTAAATACAGTACTTGTATTCCGAGGTATTTGTACCTCTGTACAAATATTCCTGGCAGGTGCAAACAAAAATATTAAGTACATAAATTATTATTATTATTTTTTTTGTAGTCCTGTACACATGTTTGCTGGAGACAAATTTAGATTTGAGTAATGTTAATAGTTTTGTTTTGAGGTCACACCTAATTTGAATATGAATACAGACCTAACTATCTGGATTAGCAAGGATTCCGTGTTTACATTATGCTTTCGGTTTGCATTGTTGCCCTCCCAGTGTGACTGAGCAGTAAGTTAGTTCATGTAAAATAGATTAAAAGAACACAAGCACCTACACACCGCCACACACACACACCCAAGCACAACAACAAACAACAAGTGCAGTTCTGTCCTTGATGCAATTTCCTGGAAACAGGATGCTTGTTAGATGTCTCTTGTACTGATGAGATCCCAAGTGCCTCCTCGGAGAACTCCCTTAGGGTCTTAGATGAGAACAGAGAGCTTTGCTAATCACGCAATCCAGGTCTTATAGGTTTAATCCATGCTTAAAGCACGAAACACGGCGAGTTGATTAAGCTCTCATACTCTCTGTTTTACATGTATCTTAAAGTCTAAGAAATGATTTTTATGTTAAAGAACTCGTTCTTGCTAATGGTCGTAACAATACAGTTAAAAAGACCTTTAGGCTGAAACCGACTAGACGATGCGACTAGACCCTGAAGCACATGAATACCTGAAACCTTGTACTGTATCTGCTCATCTTCCCCTTGAGCCGTAGTGAAACTTTAATTAGTAGAGCTGTTTCTGTGAGCATGTAATAGAGAACACCAGCATCACCTGGACCAGACTGGGCCTGCTTACTGTATAAACTTGACTGATCAACTCATTTTTCTTTACATTTTTTTTTATTTGGTTTTAATCCATCCATAATGTTGAATGATAATGCACTTACATCTTAAGAAGAATAAACATTTATCTGTATTGTCAAGCAGAAAAATATACATACGGCATATATATGGCAAACTATGACATTGGCATAATTTATATAAGTGGGGTAAAACAATTTGATAAAGATGACAAAATGTTATTTAGTGAACACTTACACTATACATCTTTATCTGTTTGTATTTGTATTTAATGTAATTATAGAACAAGTGAATGCCAGTTATTAATTACTGTTTTCAGGCTCTGGATTACTGATCAGAAGGTCAATGGTTCAATCCCCAGCATCTCCAAGCTGCCACTGTTGAGCCCTTAAGCAAGGCACTTAACCCTATCTGCTTGGGGCTGTATCATGCCTGATCCTGAACTCTGACCCCAAACTAATCCCTAACAAGCTGGGAAACATGCGAAAGAAAGAATTTCACTGTGCAGTAATGTACATGTGACAAATACAGGACGCTGCTATTCTTAAAACTGCTATAAATGGAGTCCTCTGTCTTGACTTGACCAAAATTGGACAACAGAAGATTGGAAAAACTAAAACCTGATCTGATGAGTCTTGGTTTCCGTTGCAACATTCGAAATATATATCAACACCACATGTGCCCATATGATCATGTGGCGACATCCGTATTATGATGGAACAATGCAGTCGTTGTTAAGTAGTCTTGATTCACTTGAAGTGCACTAAATAGGGTGATGCATTATTTTCACCAACAATGTACAGTAATCCACTTAGGAAGGATGTGGACTGTTTTGGAGATCTATGTTGGGATAAACAACAATAAAATTTAGCACCATCTGGGTTGAAATGCGAATAGGAAGGATGTATATAAGAAAGGATCCAAAGCAGGGAGATCCTGGTTATTGTTAACAGGGCATGAATAAATCCTGACAATAGGCCATGATCAAAAAAATGTAGCAAGGCTTACGAATGCATTAGAGACAAAGAGATGTGCAACAAAGTACAAAGTAACTGTAGCTGTACTTCAGTAGGTAAAATCCAATCGTATGGGGGTGCCTCAATGCAGTTACCTATACAATCATGGTCAAGATGATCTGCTAAACCAAACATCATAATGGCGTAGGTGATTTAAATATTTTTGAACACGGCATGGTTTTTGCTGCCAGACGATCTAATTTAGAAACTGCTCATCTACTGGGATATCCCTGCACAACAATGGCCTGTTGATGCTAAAGGTCAGAGGAGAATGGCCAGACTGGTTGGAACTGATAGAAAGCCAAAAGCAACAAAAATAACATCTTGTTACAACCAAGGTATGCTGACAGCCATCTGTAAATAGACATCACGTCAAATCTCGAAGCAGATTAACTACAACAGCAAAAGATTACACCGGTAACCCTCCTTCCAGCTAAGAACAGGAAACAAAATTGTATAATAGAAGATAGGAAGAAAAGTTGCCTGGACTGATTAGTCTTGATTTCTGCTGCAATGTTTGGAAGGAGAAGTAAAAATTTGGTATACACAACCATCCTGCCTTAAATTAACGGTTCAGGCTGGTGGTGTAATGGTGTGAGGGACATTTCCTTGGAACACTTTGGGACTTTTGTTGCTGATTCCTGCGGCGTCCACCCCTTTCACAACATATGAGAACACATTATGTTGCAAAGATAAACTCATCTCGAACTGATTTCTTGAGTTCACAGTCACCAGATCTCAATTGGCGTAATGGAAGGTTTACATCATGGATATGGACGTGTAGATGACTAAAGAATGTTTCCAGGACCATGTGAGTCTATGCCCTAAAGAATGAAGGCAATTCTGAAGGTAAAAGAAGTCCAACCGGTGTACTAGCATGGTGTAACTCATGAAGTGGTCAGTGAGTGTATTTTGGTTACTCTGGAAAAAACTCAAACCAGTGGAAAAAACTTATCAAACAAGAGGAAAGGGCACCTTATGCTATAGCTCACTGTAGTCCTGTAGGCTGTCCAACTCCTTCGATTATTATTATTATTATTATTATTATTATTATTATTATTAACAGGTTTCCTATGAAAATCAAACAAACATATATGGACAATATAGTTGACAGAAAATGCGGGGGACATTCAGGTATCAAAAGGCTAATGTACAATAATGATGTCATAATATGGCCAGTAGTCATTCAAGAGAAAAACAAATCAGATGCAAGCATGTGCTCCGCATGATTAGATGGCATCACTTTATCACCTGGATACACTGATTATGGCGATAACAAATCTAAATAAATGCTTACCAATGTGTTCTGCTTGACAGAATAGATATATTTACAAGGAATCATATGAGTGTGATTATTCACACAGATTACAATCCCACAGTGTACTCAAATAATCATGATTATGTAAAGATTGAAGTCAGCACTGGACTGATATAAGCTCCCAAGCAGCTTTTGTCCTCTTTGTTTGATGCCATTGTCTCTATTTCTTTCTCCCAGTGCAGGAGTCACTCTAGGTCAAACCCCGCCACTCTCAACATGTCAGACTCTCAACATGTCTGAGACCCTGTCTGTGTACCCTGTCTTGTTTACTTAACACACTCAAACTCTTTATTCTCTGGAAAGTCCAAATAGATGGAATAGATGTGACACTTCACACAGAGAACGGCAAGACCCAGCTTGTCATCAGTGCAGGATGATGCTCCTCTCGTGCAAAAGCAAAGACAACACGGTGTTGCTTATGTTGCGCATCACGTCCACTGGGACGTTGGTCTTCCATACACATAGACACACACACTGGCTGTGTTTTCAAAGCAGTATGGAGCGGTCTCTCACTTGGCTCACGTTCGGTCACCATAATCACGCGTCTGCTTTCTTCCTGGCTCTGTCTACACAGCTGGATCTGGTGCTGCCAGTACACAGCTGTAGACACAAACACAACACAGCTGCCACGCACTTCTGCAGTATGAAGTAACACACCGATGAGTAATGAAGCAGCTCTGTGCAATATGCCCGGTTTCCAACTATGCTTGCATCAGCCAGATGTATGGAATCCAACCGAATTAATCTTAATTCAAAACTTGCTTTATTGACATGTCTGTTTTTTATTACAGTCTGGTTAAAGTAATTATATTTCGTAATAACTGTATTAGAAGAGAAGTTGCAAGGTGGGTGCTGTAAATAATCAATGATGCAGAGATACGGTTATCATGTACTGTTATGTTCCTCTTATACTAATATGATGTGCCTTTGTGTCTTAATGAAATAGCTTTTAGGTCAATATCTGAGACATTCAAAAAAGGAACAATACCAAAGGCAAACATATGACTCAACTTTACTGCTTTTTAGCAAGACTTGTCAATAAACAAATATATGATACTCAATTCACAGCAGTTTTCTAGGGGATTTCAAGTCCAACCGGGACTTTTGATATTAAGGAGTACTAGGACACAGTTATAGAGAAATAAACTCCCTTTATTTCTCTATAGAATCCTCTACTACACTAATGTACTTATCCCATTGTTACACTAGTGCTTAGATACCATCAAGTTAGAAAGTTTTCTCTGTACACCCAAGCCATGATCAGAAAGCCTGCTTCATTTCTGAAACGCTGGCCTCCCAGGAACTCCTTTAATGGCCCAAACATGTGGAAATGGCTTGGAGTGAGGTTAGGACTGTACTGGGGGGGACGGGTGATGGGACCGGGGTGTAGTTCAGTTCTCACAGATGAATCTTTTCTGCAAGTTGGTGACGAGTTATCCAGCTATTTTTAACGATCAGGAAATCCACTTGTTGAATGTTGATGTAAACAACTTTCCTCTGAGACACCTTGGCCGGGATCATCATTCCCAGATGCTTGGGCTCTTTTTTTTTTTTTTTATGTTTGCACCATTCAAATTTTTTTGGGTGATGTAAATGTTAATGTCAATAAATAATACACCTCCCTTACTGAGAAATTTCAGCCTGGTTTGTCTTGAATGCGGTGCTTGGTGGGACCGAGCAGCAGCAGGATGGTCTTCTAGAAGCAATTCTACTGAAGAACATAAGTGACTAGTATTGATTAAATAATGGATCTAAATGTCAAGAATGCCAATCACAATCACAGTTTATGTCCTGTCAGGACAAAATGTAACATGTAATGAATTTGCAGTGAAGAAGATTTATGTGCTTATAGCAATTGCAGCCCATTAGTTGTGACTCTGGACCCCAGGAGTTCCTAAACCGAGGACTGACGACAAACCAATGTAGGAACCTTACATACAGCTCTTAACTGAAATATTTTAGAGGGAAGGTAAGGGGCTCAGTATTCAGCACTGCTGCCTTAAGCTGTCAGGATGGGAGGTTCATATCATGTCTACATTAATGATTGGATGTGTGGATATACCAAAGTTTCCTAAGATAGGTATTATTCTTAATGAATAAATGATATATTTTCATAATTGTAAAACCAAAATAATGCATTCCAAAGTTCAGCTGAGATTCATATGAAGCTTCTCAATTAAGATTTTTTTTTGTATTTTTCAAAATTACTATGTATTAGTATTTACAACTTTTACAAATTACAAATGTAGCTTATTTCTTTGCCCAGAAATATTTGC
Organism: Clarias gariepinus; assembly: GCF_024256425.1. NCBI lineage: Eukaryota > Metazoa > Chordata > Actinopteri > Siluriformes > Clariidae > Clarias > Clarias gariepinus. Next base: position 6,475,789 of record NC_071108.1, on the reverse strand, counting down.
CAATGTTTTCATTAGCCTTATGACTTATTCCAGCTAGCCATATGGCTAGTTCGGGGGAAAGAAAAAAATTCAATTTGTACTAAATACACTTTAACTTTGAAAGATACCAACTCGATTTACCTCAACTTGATTTAACCCAGATTTTAATTATAAAGCAAATCTTGGGTGACATTGCACATTCCATTGTAATTTTAAATATTGATAATCAATCACTCAGAATGGACCTCAACAGGCAAATTAATATATACTGTATAAAGATTGATTGATTGGCACCTTTGGAGGGTGTATCTTACCTTGTGGCCCGAGTCCCCTGGGATAGGCTCAAGGCCTCCTGTGACCCTGAACAGGTTAAGAACAGGAGAGAGTGAGTGTATAAAGATTATATGGTTAGCGTAGTTCTGGAAATTGGCTCAAGATCCACTTTGACTGAACATAAATTAATGGATGGATGAATGAATGAAAAAAGACACATTCTTCTTATTTCCCCCAAATCCATTTTTACCAGCATTTACTGCTTCATTATTGCATCATGAATAAACAAATCTTTTTAGAGTCATTTAGTTCATTGCCTTTTTTTTTATCAGAAATAAAATAAAATGTTACATTTTCAATAAACAGACCCCCAAAATGTCTACATAAAAATTTTTTGAATATAATTCCAGTAATAAAAATATTACAATGCAGCTAAGGACAGATTATAATAAACAGAATGAGCATATCACCTCTCATATCTTCTGGTCCGAATTGTTTTTTTGAGCGGTTTGTCACATGAGTCTTCTAGTCTAAGTCGTTTTTTTTTTGTTTTTTTTATCTATTGCACTGCCAAGTTGAAAATAGGGGGTAGGGGAAGCTCAGTGGTTAGGGCATTGGACAACGGTTCGGAAGATCCCAGGTTCAAACGCCACAACCACCAAGTTGCCACTGTTGGGCCCTTGAGCAAGGCCCTTAACCCTCAACTGCTCAGATGTATAATGAGATTTAAAAAAAAAGTAAGTCGCTCTGGATAAGAGCGTCTGCCAAATGCCTAAATGTAAATGTAAAATGAACAAATCACTCTCTGAGAGTACTTGTTTTTCTGAGTCACATTAAAGACTCGACAATGAACGATTCTCACTACATTATTGTGATAAAAGATCCAGTTATAGTCATAAAGGCATTTCCTTCAGGGATATGCAAACCAGCGAGGCTTCATTGGTTTCCAACCCTGATGTGTAGTTCCATAAGGAGTGGTTGTACAAAAGCCAGGTGGAGTATGAATTAAGAAGGATGGGCGTTGTGCACAGATACGGAAAAGAGATTGATGCAATGCGATTAATGTAATCTTATTCAGTGGTGGCTTGGAGCATTAAGGCTGTGAGTGCTTGATTGGAAGGTTAAAAAAAAAACTGGGATAAGTAAAGAGTAAAGAATTTCACTGAGCACTAATGTATATGTGACATAGCTAAACTTCAATTAAAAGTGATTAGTTCATTAATCAACCAAAGAAATTATGCACAGATGTGAGAAAACAGTTAGAATTAAATAGCTGTAAAATAGTGTCCTGAAATAAAAGAAAAGGAAAAGTGAAAAAGAAAGAAAAGGGCTTGTGTTATAAATTGATATGTCTATACAATTTATAGACAGCTTTGTTACATAGAAAGCCTGTATGGTAACTTTTAATAAACTGTACATGAGAGAGACATTTAGAATGTGAGTTTGTCAAACACACAAAGCAACTTTCTGTTCACTTTCTTTCAGTCATTTATAATCCATTAATGACTGCAAGGTACATCGTGCCCACAAAGTTCATCTCTGTGAGATATTGGATATATTTTATTTGGGAACAGGGTGCAAACAGAAGATGGTGTGATGATTAAAACAACAACAACAACAAAAACTTTTAGAAAAGAACACCTTGTGCTCCGGAAGTCAGAAAGCTCGCATGCTCCTAAATTCCTTTGTCAACCTTCTCGAGGATCTATGAGAAAGAACATAAAGATTCTTTCAGAGTTTGTAGCCGGACATAAAAGAAAATGCTTAAGATCATCATGTGCTCAAGGAGTTTCTTTTGTAATGTAATCAAAGAAAAGTTCTAAGAAAAAAAAGTTACATATTAAGATTTGTTTCTTTGATTTGTAGGTATGATATAGCTGAGTTTTAAAGGTCGTCCCACTACAGGGTTAGGCTAAAAATGAGCACCAAGCAATATTAATACTGCACTTATAGATTATAATTTTGCATTCGTTGACATGTTAGTTAATTAGTCAGCTGGCTGTGTTCCCATGACGTCTTAGACAAGTGGCTAATTGTAGTTCAGGAATTTAGTGGAGTCTCTTGGGGTGGTCTGGGGAAAAACCTCACTGTATGTTACTCACTGTATGTTGTCTTTTTTATTCCTACATCGACACGTTTGGAAAAATAAATTAAAGACAAAATTCTGATAATACTCTAGATTCATTATATGTAAAGTGAAATATGATTTTTATTTTTTGGCTTGTTTGTTTTAATTTCGTTAATTATACCTTACAGGTTATTGATATTTTAATATTCTAATATCCACAATTCCATTTTTTTTTTTAGATGTACTATATATACCTCCAGGTGCCAGAGCTGCCCAGATGGCATAAGGGGTTCCATTGTCTTAGTGGTTAGCACTGTGGCGTTGCACCTCCAGGGTCCAGGTTCAATTCCCGGCCAGGTTCAATTCCTGTCTCTGTGTGCATGGAGTTTGCATGTTCTCCATGTGCTTAGTGGGTTTCCTCCCAAGGACATGCAGGTTAGGCTAATTGGTGTTCCCAAATTGCCTGTAGTGTGTGAGTGTATGTGTGTGTGCCCTGTGATGGATTGGCGCAGAATAAAAGATAAATGAATTCATAAAAAAGGGATTTATTTGGATATAAATGATCTTTATATAATGTACTGTATGTTTGACCAATTTGAATTGCTTTGTTATTATTCTATTATCTATATATATGCTAATAAATGCATATTTACTTACATATTCGATAATGATTTTAAGAAATATCCTATGAATTTTCTTTTGGAGGTGAAAGTTTTATACTAAGAACATACTAAACATAATTAATGAATAAAAGATGCGGTTCCTTTGAAATAGCACTCAAGTGACACGCAACGGTGAGGTTTAGTACCTCATTTCCTCACAGTGGCCCTCGAGTCTGTTTTAATCTGGAGTGCGACCCTTTGCCATTTGCCAGATGCATTAACAATCACCATGTTAGTGAATCTCGGGTTTGCTGCACCTGCCCCGTCGTTTATCTCATCTCTATCTCATCCATTCTGACTGTCAAAGTGGATGGCCTTTTGCGAGGCTTAGGAAGGCTCAGACACTAAGACAAGATCACAGCACTGTCGCAGCTGACTGGTCTACTGGGGAAGCAGCTGAAGAAGAAACCATCCATTACTTTGCCCTGATGGAAGGCTGCTACTTCTGTTGATGATTCCTGTGGCAGAAATGGGGGAGAGTGGCTTTCTGGCTTCAGATTATGTTCATCTTTCTAGTTCAAGGTTTCTGATAATAATAATGGGACATACTATGGATCCTCAAATAATGTAGGACGGAGTTTCTTCCCTGCATGCACTTTTTCAATTGAGGTTTTCCTGAACTCATTCTCTATGTACAGGGTTGCAGGTGGCCTGGAGCCTACCACAGGGGACTATACACTGGAAGGCACACACACACATACACTCACTCAATACGACCAATGAAATGGAAATGCCAATAATCATAAGATGCCTGTCTTTGGACTGAGAAAACCAGAGTAACCAGAGGAAACCCACCAAGAACATGCAAACTCTACTCACACAGACCAGAGGTGGCAATCAAAGTTGAGTGCACTTGTTCTAATACGGTATCATTCCTATAGACCTTTTGCATCTGCCATTAAAACATCTGTCTTCCATGGTCCCGCCCACTTCTGGATGCCAAAAAGGCATTACTTACCGGATGCCAGTGCCAAACTTGCCTTGTTTCAGACTTTTCTCTGAACAGTTCATGTTTTGTATGTGACAATTCATTTACAGCATGGTGGAAGCACAAATCCAGTTAAAAGTCTAAGCCCAATAATAAACAGATTTGATCAACAACTTTAGGAATTCAGGTTTCGCAGAAACAGTAAGGAAACAGCTGGTATAAACTAAATGATAAAAGGCACTAACGTCCTTCAAATGTAACTATAAATGGTAAAAAGTATAAATTGTCATTAAGTAGTAAATGTAATAAATTACTGCTGTGGTATACATTTGAAATGTGTTGTTAGAGGGAAATAATTCACTTCCCATTTCAAACAAACCCATTTCCTAAAAGAGAGCTGATGCGAAGAAGATGATGAAGTGAAAGCACAGAAAGAAAGTGCAGCAGGGACGAGTGTGTATTGGACGCCTCCAAAGATGCTCTGAGACTCAGCTGCTGTCTGCATTAGTTCCCATCCATCTTCCTGTCTGCTGACACAACGTTCTCTCTCCCCCACGTTCGGTCAAGTGGACAGCCGCCATCTATACAGCCAACTCAGCTCAGCTCTACTCTGAGATCTCTGGGGTTTTAAGGAGACCCACAATCCACCACCATGACAGATGCACACATACGAGACTATGCGGCCTTTTTTTTCCCCACATCTTTGGTTAAGATTTCCGTTCCCTGCAATGCAGAAGCCCAAACCTGTTCCAGCATGGCAGTACGAATGAAGACATGGTTAGAGTGTCATGCACAGAACCCCGCCCTTAACCGCATTGAACACCAGTTGTTCACGTTTTTACCATCCCATCAACGTAAGTATAAATTATCCATAAAAATCACAATGATCGTGGTTAAAATTAATAAATAAATAAACAAGGTGGCATAGGTTGTGTAACAAAAGCCTATCTCTTAGTGAGCATTCCATGTTTGATCTGTATATCATATGTTATTTTTAATATCATACATATTTTAATATCTGCCAGTTCTGCGTCTGTCAATGTCTCCTCCCAGCTCACAAAGTATTCATCATTGCATCTTCATTTTTATGGGAAAGAATGTTGCGTTTATTGGTTGCAATTAAGGAACCCTTTTAAAATGGCACAGCCTTAGATGTGATACTGTTTCTTCAAATGCGTCCTTCAAAGGATGTGGCCCCGGAATTGAGACACACCCATAATCCTCAGAACTATATATAGGGTTTTCCCAGGCCACCATACTGTGTAAGTGGAATCTTCCACATGACCACCACCTTCTCCTGTTTCACCTCCACTCCCCAAGGATGAAGTCGTAATGTGGAGTCCATGGTCATGCTCGGAGCTCCAGCCACTAATTGAAGCACTAACATGCTGGAAGCTGATGACTTACACCGACAGCACCATGGAGACCCTCCCCCATCGTTCTGTACCTCCACACTAAATCCACCACGCATGCTTCCCCGATTCGGCCAACACTCCACTTGGCAGCTCTTTCATCATGCTCTGAAGAGATGCATTAAAGAAAAGGGAGAATATTTACATTTTAGTTTAAGGATATGACCATTCCTAATTTTCAATCATTTTATTTGTATTGGAAAAAAAACCTTGAGCTCTTTTTTTTTATATATACTGTTACAGCTTTTTAACTTCTCTGACTGTGGCTTGAACTCGGTTACAGGGCATTTGAGGCCAGCCAAGCTGTGAAGATGCCGCACATCTGCATTCAGGCTAAACAATGTGTTTATGTGTGTGAGAGAGAGAGAGAGAGAGAGAGAGAGAGAGACAGAGAAGGTCTGGCAGCAGAGGAACGAGACGTCCGCAAGTACGTATGTTAATGTGGTTCTTGCAAAAGTGTTTGGTCTGTGCCAGATTTCTTCTGACTGAACAAAAGATACAGCTTGTGTCCAGTGTGAGGAAAGACAGAAAAAAGAAACAACACACACACACACACCCTTTTCCATGTTTCCTGCCAGGCGGAGCAGTGCTATTGGTCTGTGGAAGAATGCTAACTGGAGGAAAATATGCATTTTCTAATTCTTCTTTTCATATTGATACATAACAAATGAAATTAAATAGGTTTCATGTAAAAAAAAAAAAAAAAGATTATTATTTATCAAAATCCCAACAACATAGATTTTATAACCGATTTCACAAAGCTACACACATCAAGTCGGTAGTCCAGCTCCGACACATTCACTTTTTCCTCATGTGTTTAACTGTAGCGTCGGGGTTTTCTTCCCCCCAAATGCGAACATTATGATCGTTGACTTGGCCATTTGTATGAAATCTGGCTGAAAACAAGACGCTTTTTGAGCTCCTCATCTTCAAGTTTCTGCTGCATAGCAGCACAGAATTAAATCTAAAGCGTTAAACTTTTTACACATTTCTCATAAAAATTTGAGATCATTTAGACGAGAATTGGCTTTGTTTTGTCAATTGTACAAAACCCTGTACTGTATATAGACGATTGTGCAAATATCGTGAATGAGGATAAATATTACTGGATAGACTACGAAAAAATTGAGATGTGCAATGATGTGCAATGTTATACCCATTGAAACCGACAGCAGTGCCATAGTGAATGGTGCCAGACTGAGTATACTGCAATTCAATGCAGATAAGGGTAGATGATAAGTGATAAGGATTGTGAAGAGTACGTATCTTATAAAGGACAGTGACATGTTTAACTGAGTGTATTAGTAGAGGGACAATCAGACCAAGAATTCCAATCACGTCCCCAGGCAGCGTAAAGAGGTGTTAAAGCAGCATATGGCCCAGGGAACAAAGGATTTCCCAAATCTGTCAGGAGAGCAGCTCTGTGATAGGAGTCTCCCACTGAACATGCTTTCCTGCTTGGCAAAAGTTCAAGGTCCCCCTTTCCAGCGCCAGCTCCAGTGAGTCCAGCTTAACGCCAACCACAAATTCTGCTTTACCATGTTCAGTCCAGTGCATTTAGGATTCCCTCATCAACACAAAGAAAAGATCTCTAATTTGAAAAGATTGGTATGATCTCTGTAAGATTTGCATGGTGGTCTGTAAAAACCCCACTGTGGCTGAATTCTGGAAAACAGTCCAAAATACCCGTGAAAACCTTAAATATAGGAAAATATAAATGAATTTTACCCAAAACTATCTGTAAAACTTCCAAGCTTTTAATTTAGCATGAACCATGAATGTTGTTAGCAAAGTGTGATGTTTTCAATCAATGATCAATCAAAATGTCCAATGACAATTCATTGGCAACTTCCCAGGCCAGTCTGAGGCCCCTGGGGGCTGACAAACTTCATTATTTAGAAGATAATTCAATTCAATTCAATTCAATTTTATTTGTATAGCGCTTTTAGCAATTTTCATTGCCGCAAAGCAGCTTTACATAGTCAAAAGAATTATTTAGGTTTGTATGAAATGTGAATTTGTATGAATCAAAATGGTCAGTTTGTCCCTGGTGAGCAAGCCGAGGGCGACAATGATGAGATAATGGTGATGAATACTGCTTGAAGAGGCTCCCTGCAAACTTTTGGCTATAGGGCCTCAACAGACTCTAGAACTGCCTCCGTCTGCAGTGTTCATAGGCTGTCACAGCAGCAGTAGCAATATCATTATCATCATCATCTTGTTAGCAAAGGTTGATGTTTTGAACCACTGACTATGAAAACGTCCGCCATCGGAGGCGCTGCTTACAATGCCCATTGGAAGTGGCAATGATTAGAAGTGAGTCAGTAGCTAGATTTAAATGGGATCTAATATTTAGAAATAATATATAACAATATAAAAATAATATATATTAATATATACTGTAATACCCCAACATGGACACTAATCCGTCCATCCTTCTAGAACCCTTTGTAGTCCCACTAGGGACCGTGAACTGGAGGCCAATGGTAACCAGTGTATTTATTTTCATTTTCACAACCATGGTGGGACCAACATTCACACAAACCATGCAATTCTTGAGAATCTTTATGTCTTTGGACTGTGGGAGGAAACTGGAGAAAACCCACCAAGCACAGGAAGAACATGCAAACTCTATGCACACAGACCCTGAGGCAGGAATCCCAGGACCCTGGAAGAGCAAAGCGGCAGTAATAACCACTACACAACCATGCAGCCATGAACTGCATTACGTATACACCTCAGTTGGAACAGTCAGATCCGATCTGGCCCTATCGGAAAACATTTTCAATTAGAATGACAGGCGTGTTGTAAACCTTTAATAATCTGCTCAATAGGTAAATAGTAACCATTTAAATAGTTAATTGTGGGTTAACATTGGGTGACATGACGTTTACAGGAAGGAATTTTTAGCTCCAGTAAAGTAGTTCAGTAAACTCTAGAAGAACAACTGTCTCTTAACAGTCTTTATTTTAATCCAGTGGTCTTTAGCAGAGGAAAAGGAAGGGACACTCTGATTGGCTCGCCATTTCATACATAGTAAAACATTTAACAATCACAGACTGAATTCTTGTAACCAGTCATAACACTGGAGATTTGTTAAGTAAGAAGAGAGGTTTAAGTTGTGAAAATAAATGCACGTCAAAAAAGTTACAACTGGATGAAATGCTTTGCACATGTAAACACACATGTCTTATCGGATCAGGGTCCATGTAAACAGTCAAGCTGAAATCTCTATTTGATCAATATGACTTCAATCAGATCGAAAAAATATTGTCTTCATTAATTTTTGCTTAAGCATATATCAGTTGAGGTGGCACGGTGGAGTATAGTGCACAAGAAGGAGTACACTCTGGATGTAGTCCATGGTCCACTGTCACCTCCAGGGTCCAGGCTCGATTCCAGTCTCTGTGTGCATGGAGTTTTCCATGTTCTCCCTGTGCTTGGTGGGTTTCCTCTGGGTACTCTGGTTTCCTCCCACAGTCCAAAAACATGCAGATTAGGCTAATTGGTGTTCCCAAATTGCCTGTAGTGTGTGAGTGAGTGTATGTGTATGTGCCCTGCAATGGATTGGCACCCTGTCCAAAGTGTACTCCTCCTTGTGCCCTTAGGCTACAGGCTCCCCCGGCTCCCCGAAGACAGGATAAAGTGGTATAGAAGATGAGTAAGTGAGTGGGATATCTATCGAGTCAAGAGGTTTAAATTAGCCATTAGTATCTTTAATTAGCAGCACACTGTGGCCTTACACCTCAAAGGTTGATGGTTCGATCCTAGGGTCTGTGTGTGTAGAGATTGCGAGTTCTACCTGAGCTGGTAGAGCTGGTAATTTATTTCAGGTACTCTGGTTTCCTTTGACCATGCAAAGACATAAGGGATGGGCAAATCATGTGTAAATGAGTGTGTGAGTGCTTGTACCCTGCACGTAGGATCCATAGGACCCAGAGAATCCAAGGTCCATACTACATTTACATTTAGGCATTTGGCAGACGCTCTTATCCAGAGCGACTTACATTTTTATCTCATTATACATCTGAGCAGTTGAGGGTTAAGAGCCTTGCTCAAGGGCCCAACAGTGGCAACTTGGTGGTTGTGGGGTTTGAACCTGGGATCTTTCGAACCGTAGTCCAATGCCTTACTCACTGAGCTACTCCAGGCCCTACTACCCTGTACAGGCTAGGAAAAGGAGAGTATATCTTTAATTAATTACAATTTTCTAAATTATAACCCTGTATTTGCATGAGAGATATGTGCAAAAAGTAACACATGTGCATTAGAAAAAAGTCAAGGCTCTTCACAAGCCGCTGCGCACACGAGCGCAAGAATTCCTCAAGAACAGATGTTGCGACTGATTTCAATGCAGGCGAACCTTCACTGATTGGCTGTCATAGACAATTCCATAGTCTCCACATCAGCTCAGCAGGTGTGCACGGTGAGGTGCTTGGCAAGCAACATCCTTATCGAGCTCTTGCACATGTCCACGTATGGAGAAAGCCCATTACTGGAAGCATTCGAGCAGCAGCCATCTTAGCGCAGGAAGAAAACAATGCAGCCTGGACTTGTCAGCAATCATGTCTGCTCTCCGGCTCCCTGTGGCTGCAAGATGCTCCCGTAATTGGACCATCTCAAGGAGTGACACCTTTCTTGACAGTCATGATTGCTTAGCTGGGAAAAACACACACACACACACAAATCACGCTATAGGATAAGGCGTCACTGCTTATATGTAAGACCTATGTGACATATTATTCTCTTTTTAAACTGCCTGTCACAATGTGTTTAATAACGCTCATCTGAATCCTCATTGAAGCCATTTTTCTAGTTCTAGTTGTTTGCCCTACCTCCTTTTCTTCAGGGCTAAATCGTGTACCAAGTGCATAAATATATGATGAGCTGGTGTGTGTGTGTGTGGACGCCGGAGGAGAAGCCCTTTTGGAGCGTGTATAAAGCCTGTGAGTGGGGCTGATATGTGATACTCCGCAACAGCATTCTCCCTGCTCAAACCAGCCATCTGCTCAATAATTCACACACGCTGCCTCGAACTGCTGCAAAGAAACAGATGCAGACACCTGGCAGCATATGCTTGGCGCAGACACACACACACACACACACACACACACACACGCACCTTAACTATTGTCCATAACAATGTACAAATGTTCGCTGTCTTTTCTCATTTCTTAACCAGACAGACAATAGTGGAAGCGATAGGAAGCGATTGCAAGGGTCAGGGGCTGTCAGTTACTCCGTCTCCATGACGTCCGGTTCCGCTGAGTGGGTGCAGCACTAAATTTAGCTCCTCAGCAGCCCCAATGACCCGCCAGGGCTGCTAAATATAGCCGTCTACTCACTTTCCTTTCTGGCTCCATGCAGGCATGTGATCAGCTTTCACGCCTTTGTGCAAAGAGGAGGAATACAGTGGAAGGGAAATGGCCTGGGTTTTTGGGTGGTGTGTTTGGGTTTGTTTTGGAAATGCGGTTGGAAACGAACAGATATCGGTGCATTAGAATTGGAACTGGGTTTATTGCTCACTTACAGGTACATTTTATCTGGCACGCTCTGCTCGTCATGTGCACGGATGATTTTCGAGTGGAAAACTGACAAAAATTTACTTTTTGACATGGAACCTTGTTTAAATTAGAAAACCTTGATCATGTTTGATGGAGCAATTACAAACCGTACAAGTTAACCAAGCAGAACAAAATCAATGTTGAAATCTGATAATTCTAAATATTCCCCTTTCTTTATGAGTATGGATACTAAAATTGGTGCAAGCTTCTAGAAGCATATGACCTGTAAAAACTGTTGCTTTTAATTGTTTATAATAGTTTTTTCGTTTGGTAAACAATTGTAGTGTCCGTAACCATTGTAGTGTCCGTAACCATGTCAAATTCATCTTTCAATATCTTAACAATTTAGCATGTTAGAATAATGCACTTTTTCAGGTTTATGTCTTTTTATATGAAATTTACATTGGCCAACTTTCATCTGAATGACATGTTGAAATATTTAAATTAAAAAAAAGTTCCAGACATATTGGATTAAATTGTTTATAGCAAATGTAGTTCTTTTTATCTGATAAAATATAAATGTGTATGCATATTTACAAAAAAAATAAAGCATGGACAAGAAATAATAAGATTTAAGTGTTATGTAAAATGGTGTTATATGATCCTATCTGAAAATTCACTTTTTCACCTAGATACTTTTAAGCACCAATACCATGTATTGCATAGTATTGAAAAATCTAAAATAAAAATAAAAAATGTTTTAATTTTAGTAACATACAACAGACTGTGTGGTTATTAAAAGAAATAATCAATGCAGGGTTTGTGTGATGGACGACACATGATGCGGAGGCCTATTACAACCCTGAAGTGAATTATTTTCATATAACCGTACAGTCTGTTTAGTGTTATTGTGCAATCATGTGATGTGTCTAGACATAGAGGTACTGTTACCATCCTGAAGAAATTATTTTCCATCAACAACACATCCTGAACTGATATTATTATTGTTTTTATATCACAGTCGTATTTTAAAACTAAAATTATATTATTTAAAAAAAAATGTTTAAAGAACAATACATTGTATGTTCCAACAATTTTTGGCTACAAGTAATATTGTGGAATGTCCCTAAAGCAAGAAAGAACATAACACCAAGATCTTTATCCTGAATACTTGTTCATATCCGGGGGTGTGAGGGTGGTGTGTGGGTTTGGGTTGGAGTACACGTGACTGTTACAGAGGACAAAAAAAAAAAAAAAGAAAAAAATCAAAATAAACATCTAAAAATATGGAAATAAATATATATATATATTTTTTGATGTGTTTATATGGAGTAACTGCTAAGCAATGTCCGTGTGTACATCGTTCCTATAGAAATAATAAGACATAAAAGCAATTATCTATCTATCTATCTATCTATCTATCTATCTATCTATAGATTCATCTACATTCCTATCCACCTACAGTATAGTAACCTGTGATTTGCATTACGTGCAGAACTACTAAACTAACACCAATCAGAATTGAAAAACACAAGGGTAGTGTGCTGTAGTAGTATAAAAATGAGAGAACCTTAAATAAGATTAGAGGTTAGAAACTCTCTAGAAGCATTAACAGCTTTCTGAATAACTCACACAGACTGCTAACACTGTCCGTTATAAACTACTAAAATGAATAAACTCTAAATCCGGTGCTTAACCTTTGTTGTGTTATGTTGATGCATGACCCCCTATGCAGATCCTAAACATGGCTAAATGCTGATATAGATCACAATGCATGGAATTAATTAAATGATCAAACACTGGACACTAGGGAATTGATGCATTGTTACAAAAAAATGTAAAAAGAATGATTGACATCGATATGAGGAGGTCTTTCTGATTCCCTGCCAGCATTCAAAGTACTCCTTCTTGTTCAGCTGGTGTCCATTTACTAGTATGTGTGTGAGTTATACAAGCGTTTAAAAATAGAATAGAGATAAAAGCCTCTAATTGCGGAACACTGTGGTCACTTTTCCTGATCTCCGTGTTCTTTTCCAATGGTCGCATTCTGTAGCAGGAAGTTCACACACACCCTGTGGTTGCATCCAAACAGGAAAAAAAAGACAGCCAGAAAACACCCTGGCGTCAGATGCAAGAAAATCTAACCATAAAATGCGACCAATGTGTTTCAGTGTGATTTTTGTATATACCGTAAAGTATAAGACACCACTGCACTGCCTGGAAATCAAATCATTTCCAACCTCACACTTCCCGGCTTTGAATATCCGCCTTAGCTTTCCAAGTCCCTCTCCAGGGTCTGTGAATAATGCATCTCATAGTTAGAGTAATAAACGATGACCAGCTCTCAGTCTGTTGGATTTAAACTGTAATTTGCTTATTGTATTTCAAAATATATACATTTAAATATATATAAAAAATTGCTGATCATGGATTTCCAAATTTGCCTAAAATTCAGACAGAATGTATATAACATCTAATATTCCCAGTAAAAGTGTGTGTGTGCACGATGAACTACAATCTGTTATAGAATATTTCCAGTGCAATTTATTTGAGTCACAAAAGTCACAAGAGTTAAAAAGCACACATGGGAAAATATTATGTTAAAATTGTTATGGTCATACTTAATGTGAACGCTGTATGTTTTTGCAACTCGCTATAAATCAACCTTGCTTAGTTTGGCTATATTAGCCTATTATTCTTTTCTTTTTTTTATGCACTTTAATATCAGTTATGCCAGTGGCTTAGTGGTTAGCATTGTCGCCTTGCATCTCCACCTCGGGGTCTGTGTGCATGGAGTCTGCATGTTCTCCCCATGTTTGGTGGGTTTTCTTCAGGTTCTTTGGTTTCCTCCCATGGTCCAAAGACATGCAGATTAGGCTAATTGGTGTTCCCAAATTGCCCGTGAACGTGCATGTAAATTTTGACCGATGGTTCTACCACAGTCGTACAAATGGGAATAATATGCAGTGGTCACCGTTGGTTTCCATGGTCCCTAGTTGAACTACAGAGGTTCCTAAATGGATGGATGGATGGATGAATGGATGGATGGATGGATGGAGTTATGCTTTTTCTCATTCACTTTGGAGCATGTGCACCTGCAAACCTGTAAGTAAATTAAGTGCATTCTGTGCAGTGTGTTGCTGTGTCTAAACACTCTAGTAGTCATAATACTTAGCCATGTTGCCAGTATAACAGTGTACCCTGTAAGCATTTTCTGATTAAAACTACAGTAGTACATTACTAGCACAAAGTTTGATGACACTGATCGAAGATGCACAAACTGCGCTTTTTCTGTATGGCATATAGTAATTTTAACAGCTAGTTTATCAATTCATGACACATTTACAGGAAAAAAGAGTCTAATAGACAAGTTTGTGGTTCAACTGGTTCAATTATTTTATATATATTGAACTAATCCTTTCGTGTTTGGGGAGGAGGGGTACTTATTGCAAAACCAGTATAATATATTTTCAATGACATGACATGAGCAAGCGATAATACAGGAACCAGAATACAGGTGTACATTTTATTTGCATGATGGTGCCAAAGCATTCGCAACTGGTTAAAAAAATTCTGTTGTTTATGAAGTTGTTTTGAGAATTTTAGTTCTGATCTGAGAAACGTATCAAAGTGTTTAGGAACAAAAATAATAATAATAATAATAATAATAATAATAATAATAATAATAATAAAAATGTTTAATGACAAAGAATGTTGAGGATCACTAGTTGGGAAATGATAAACACTCTAGATACTGAGAAACACCCCAGTTTTTTCTCAGTCACTATAGTTTATTTCCCAACTCAGAACTGAAGTTCTTTAAAATATTTTATCAAACTGCACAGTATCTATTAATTTGCACACATGACAAAAGCAATTTCTTATTCTTTCGAAATGCTTTGGCACGTTCATGCAAATGATCATGTACAACTGTCTGCTGTTTCCTATGTAATCATTTGCTTATGTCATGTTGATCAAAATGTATTATACTGCATCGCTGTTGAACAGTCTTAAGCTTCAAAACATCACAGCATTAGTTCACTGTTTATGTCAGGACATGCAAAATACCTGAACCAGTTGTCAAACATATTTTGTGACCCAAATTGATGAAATGTGAGCTCTCAGGTGAATCTCAACTTCACCGATACAGAGGAATGTTTAAAGCGTTTAATCACCGCGGTATGTGAGGACATCATAGCAGACGTCTGCAGAGGTTGGATAAGACAAACCAAACGATTCTTTTACTTCTGTGTTGTGAGGTGGATGAGAGTCTGTAGGCTGACAAACAGGTAGTGTAGAATAATAGTCATTCCTCATTCAGCGCTGCATGTACGGTTCCACCTAAGGAATGTTATATTTCTTTGTTCTGTAACCGCATTAGTTTGTCCTTTCTCTTTCGCTTTTGTAGCTCAATGACAGAGACTGTCAACAAATTATAGAACAATCTGTAAAAATGGCGTAAAATTTAAATTCAACCGATCTACATGAAATAATGTGAGTGAATAACTTTGTACTACTGAAATTGATATACGTCATATGCCATATTACAGCTGTATGCATTTTCATTGCATCAAATCTTAGCCATAGATTTGATCAGTAAAATGTTCCAAGTATGCTGTGATACTGACTGGATGACTAAGCAAAATCAGGATGACTAAGCATTGTCATTACCTTGTTTACTCACATTAAAGCAGTGGCACAAGGGCTGATGGCACTGACATGTTTGTTGATTTAAATACTTAATTTTGAGAGAAACAAAGAAAAACTAACTATTTTGTTAGTATTTTGTAACTAGTTTAAGTTACATCCTTTTTCAGGTAACCCTTTTTGTACTAAATGTTTTGGGGTGTGCACTTACAGTAGGTGGATAAGTGGTTAGCATTGTTGCCTTGCACCTTCAGGGTCCGGGTTTGATTCCCGCCTTGGGTCTGTGTGCAAGGAGTTTGCATGGTGCATTTTGGGTTTCCTCCATGTACTTTGGTTTCCTCCCATGCAGAATAGGCTAATAACTTTTTACTGCTGAAATTAATATACACCATACATACTGTATATATTTGGGTGCCTTAGTGGTTAGCGCTGTTACCTTGCACCTCCAAGTTCTCATTCAGTTCCTACCTTGGGGTCTCTGGACATGGAGTTTGCATTTTCTCCCCGAGTAGGCTAATTGTCTTTCCCAAATTGTACGTAGTCTGTGAATGTATGATGGATTGGCCAATCGCCCCATAGTGTGTGTGCCCTGAGATGGATTAGCACTCCATTGATGGGTGTACCCTGCCTTGTACCCTACAGTAAGTCTCCTGGGATAGGCTCCAGGCCCCCCACAACCCTGTATACAGGATAAAGTGCTATTGACGATGAGTGAGTAAATAAGAAATGTGACTGAGAAAAACAAGGAAATGGAGCTTGGATCGAAGTCAGGACTGGACATAGCAATAACCTCTGTAACGTGCAAGTGGTGTTCAGGAATGGTTGTGTGTACTGTAGAGTTCCCACAGACAGATGTGTCTCTTGTCATACATTCATGATGATTTTTAAAGATCAGGTGTTCCACTCACTAAAAGTTTATTAGGACGATTTCAGCTGGCTCCAAGCTGGGATTGTCATTCAACTTTAAAACGTTTGCACCGTTCCAATGTTTTCCTGCAGCCAAGAGTCTCATCACCGTACTCTGTTTGATGTCTTTTGTAAATGTCAATCGGTTTTCTTCCTTCATTTATGAAAAATTTCATCACAAGTCCCAGTTTGACTCAAACATCCCTCTAATACCAGTAACATAATGTCCACCATCAGTATTCTTCTTCGGTTAGGGCTTGCGTCAACCACTGTATACAAATATTCACAAAGATATACTCATACTGAAGATGTTTTTTTTCCTCCACACATCATAAATTCATCTTCACATTCTAATTTGCTTGATTTACATGGTCGTGGGACCATCTATGGCTAAATTGAAAATTACATGCTATTTAACATGACATGCTCATGACCTATATCCATGGCACTCTAAATATTAAATCAGGAAACATTAAGCCTATGTAAGAGATACATTAACAAGCAGGTAGGATGTGGTACATTATGGATCTGTGGCTTGGTGGGAGTGTGTGTATGCATGGGGGGGGAATCACATGAATAAACCAGTACAGGAAGTTACTGTACATTAAGATCTCTTTAAGCACAGCACTATTCATCTCCCACAAAAAGCAGATAATCCATTTTGGTGCTTCTTCCGGGAATGCGAGTCTTGGATGAAGGAGATCTTGTGTGTTTTATGATGCGGTGTCCACTGCTTTATGGTACGTGTGCTTGTTCACTTTAAATGGACTATGAAATGGAATATAAAGTGAAAGTTCACTGGGTGAGAACTACTATTTTCATGGCACCATTTAAATATTTGTAGTCCTTGTAGAAAGACAGCTCTAATTGCCCTTGACTACAGTTTTTTTTTCTCCTTTGGAGATATTATACTTCTAATTTTCTTTTAACCTTCAATTTTCTTTTGTTGATTTACAGTATATACACCATTCTAAATGATACGATATGTATTTAATTAAATAAACAGTACCGTGCAAAAGTCTTAGTAAAATAGTTGTTAGGTTTTACTGAGCTTGCTGGAGAATATGAGTTCTTCTGGTAACTTTCGCTCCTTTCTGTTTTTATGCAAATCGCAGGAGTGTACATTAGGTTTTTTGTTTCCATCTTCCGTCTTGTAATATATGTTTTTTCTTTACAGCCATGCATATATTCTCCTGTAATGTTATTTATTTATAAATTTTTAAGTTATATATGGAAATACTGAATGATTTTGTACATAATTGTGCAGACATAATAAACATATATAACAAAATTGGTACAACATATATGTTGCCTAAGACTTTTGCACAGTACTGTATATAATATATATATATATATATATATATATATATATATATATATATATATATACTATGTATGTATTAAGAAATATATATCTTTTTTCAATTTGGTATAAAAAAATATTTATTTTGCAGTAAGTGTATGCTTGCATCGAACTGGTCTGTTTTGCATAAAGTTTGTAAATAAAGAAAAGAAAACAAGTTTCTATATGCTACAAGTGTATTTTGTACAGTAAAGCTTGCATGGGGAGGCAACACAGTGGATAAGTGGTTAGCTTTGTCGCCTTGGACCTCCAGGATCCGGGTTCGATTCTTCCCTAAGGTCTGTGTGCATGGAGTTTGCATGTTCTCCCTGTTCTTGGTGTCTTTCCTCCGTGTACTCCGGTTTCATCCCATAGTCCAAAGAGATGCTGATTAGGTTAACTGGCGTTCTAAAATTGCTCGTAGTGTGTGAGTATGAATGGTTTCCCTGCAATGAATCCAGGGTTTACCCCCACCTCATGCTCTAAGTGTCCAGGTATAGGCTCCAGGCCCTCCGCGACCCTGCATACAAGACGAATGACATCTTGGATGGAAAGTCGCGTGTTTGCTGTGTGTTGATTTTTTTTTCTAATCTCATCTCATTTCAGCCTGTTAAACAAAGGGAACTTGTACAGCTTAAATGTGTGATTAATGAGTGTGAACAATCAAGCAGTATTTTGTATTGCAATTTATTCATGTCTGAAAGCTGCATAGACGAGTCAAGCACCTGCTGTTGCTAACTGTGTGTCTTTTTTTCTATTATAGTCTGGCTAGACACACACACACACATAGTCTCGCCAAAATGTGCTACTTCTGTCAGCTCTCCCATGAGGAAGACAAAGACAAGGCTAAGCCTAAAGTATAGTCGCTCTCAGACTACAGTGGAATTAGAGGATAAATATCTCCATCAATGCCCTCAAAACATTGAGAGCCCTTCTCTCGACTCATCAGAAACCCTTAGGCCAGCTCTCGACTGGAATTCCGTCAGACTTCAAAGCATAGCCGTGGCATGACATCAGGAGGGTACAAGGTACTGTACATTCTGGGGGAATGAGGGCATTACTGCAGAACAGCTGAGATAAAGGCTGGCATGTTTGCAGGACTCAAAACAGCTGTCAGGCTGGAGCGACAGACGGCAGCGTAACAGCACCAGACAATCAGTTGGAGATGAAAATGTGAGTGTGAGCATCCAATCAGTTGACTTGCACAGCTTCAAACACCTTTGCACACTTTCTAAGGATATCTCTATGGACTCAACAGGGTTTCAACAGGCCTTGTGGGGAAATGGATGGAGGAATGGACACACACACAGGAGCAGATGCAAAAGAATGATCTCAAAGTGTGTCAAGCTTTTTCCTCACCTTGTCTGGTCTGCTGGTTTCTCAATGGCTAAATGGTAATGGTGCGGAACACAAAGCCCGCTGGGAAAGTGTCTGTCTGTAAAAATCGATTTTTAATCGGTTTATGACATATCTCTGAGACTATTGGATGTCTAAATGACAGCCTTCACGGAACATCCAAAGGAAAGAATGGACCGATGCAACTGGAGTGGAGAATATTTAATCTCCTCCCTTGAAAATCCAACAAGCTATGGGAGAAAAAATGTGGAAATAATAAAAAAAAGGCAATTTTTTTTGTGATAATTAACTGCAGTGTCAGCGTTGACTGCTTCCCATTTGCTGCTAATTAGCCACAAGTAGGGAGTATAGCAAGCAGGAAAGGACTAATGGATGAACACATGATTGGAGTTGATGATAATACTCATCATAAACCTCTGCCCTGGGGTGCCGCACAAGAAACGAATTAACTTAACGGATTCGACATAACAGGCCATAAAACGGCGATATACACAAAGATATGTGCCAGTATTGATTTTTAAGTAAAATCTAGAATTGCCGGATATAAAGGATGCCTCAGTCATCGCCAGATAACGGCCGGGGCTGCCATTATCTAATCGCCAGCCTACATATATATGTTTCCTTAAACCAATATTAGGTGTTGATGAGGTAACTGAAAGGTTAAAGGGTGACAATAAAGATGATAATGACAGAGCTGGTCCCAGGGATGCGATATTATGTTATTGCTAGTTCTGAGGGATATTAGCGCATTAAGCAGGAGTTGATCCTGTCCGATAATGGGGTGTGTAGGGGTCATGTCTATATGGACACTCCTTTTTCTCAGGAAGTCACGCTGAAAAGCCGAGCGCCGCCTCAGCATCTTTCTGCCCTAACCTCAGTCAAGGAGGAGTGACCTTGCAGCTATTTGAAGGGTATTAATACACAGCTTCTCCTGCTTCTTTTTAGCAGAAGGCTTATGCGCTTATATACTCAGGTTGAGTGTGCTTAGGTGAGAAGTTGTTAGAATTACAGTAATGTTACAATCTCTCTAAAGCACTACCGGGGGTGAACTCCGCTGGGATTATTGCCCCATCCCCCCACCTTGCTGGACTATTAAAAGTGTTCCTGGGACGCCAGGGTTTTAGATGTGAAGCAGGAGAAATCTTTCTACCGTGAAACACTGGGATTAGTGTAGCGAAGGATTTTATAGAGAAATAAAGTTAGTTCTTACTCTCATATAAGTGTGTTCTATTCTTATTCTGCGCAATCAAAAGTCCCGGTTTGACTTGAACATTCCTTGTATAAACCCAATAAACTGTAACAACTGTCAGCGCTGCTGTTTAAGATTCTTTATATATGAGTATAGCCAAAATAAAGCAATCTGGGCAGTGCAACTCAAATTACAATTTAAATGATAATTTTTTAGTGCATGCAGGCTATATACTGTCTCGCTCATCGTCTATACCGCTTTATTCTTTATACAGGGATGCGGGGGCCCTGGAGCCTATCCCAGGAGACTTAGGGTACGAGGCGGGGTAAACACTGGATAGGGTGCACACACATACACAAACTCACACCTTTGTGTACACACTATCAGCAATTTGGGAACGCGAATTAGCCTAATTTTTTTAGACAAAAAATGTCTTTGGACTGCGGGAGGAAACCAGAGTGCCTGGAGGAAACCCACCAAGCAAGGGGAGAACATGCAAACTCTACGGACGCAGACCTCGAGGCGTGAATCGAACCCAGATCCGGGAGGCACTAAACGCTAAGCCATTGTACCGGCTATATATACACATAATAATAATAATAATAATTATTATTATTATTATTATATATATATATATATATATATATTTTTTTTTTTTTTCTAAATCCTGGTGTTTCCTATGATCGGAAAATAGAATTTCCTTGAAAATAAATGGGAAAGTATAAAACCGCAGTCTGATTTTACTCCACTATATCTTGTTCATCATCCCGATGATCCTGTACAAGCACTTTTGATAGATGAGATGTGTCCTAAATTATAGATCCTGATTAAATCTTGTATTTTCTTTAAATCCAGCCAGTCTGGAGCTGCGTGTGTGCTTGTGTATAAAATATTTTAAGAAAGCAGTGCAGCATCTACTCCCAGTACTCACAAACATTTTCCCCAAAAGGATATAACCCTATATCATGTATAGCATGTACAGTTGTGCTGGGATGTAATAGAGAGAGAGAGAGAGAGAGAGAGAGCATGTGACTAAGACAGCATCCTTGAAGCTATTGTAATGATGATGAGCTCTATAGCGTAAGAGCTGCTTCCGTCAGAGCGCGTGATGCTGCTATAGAGCAGAGGGGGAGGAGGCTGAAAGGTTGGAAGATCCTCGCCGGTCATTTTCATCCACGAGCCGAGGGGGGAGTCCTGTGGTGCAGAACAGCAGCAGCTACACTCAGAAAACCTGACTGGATCAGAAAACGAGGAGGCACAGACGAGGTGTGACGCAGATCAGAAAGTTCCGGTCCACGGCGTGACACACAAACACACACACACGCACAGACACACACTCATACTCATGCTGCAGGTTGATTTCTAACCATGGGAGTGTGTGTCAGACTGTGCTAGTGAGGGACAGCCAATCAGAGCAGACATGGCTCCCATCGTCGGAAAGACATAAACAGCTCCACTGCTATTTATCCATATTTGGCAATGTTTTGAACTTGTGTGACTGTCTAGGAAATCCAGCTTTCCAAAGGTAACAGTGTGTTCTCTCTGAATAATCCCTTATATAACTCACATTTCTAACTGAGTTATCTTTTATTTTTTTTAATCAGGATAATTTAGGACACATCTCATCTATCAGAAGTGCTCGTACAGGATCATGGGGATGATAAATAAGATAAAGTGGAGTAAAATCTTACTGCAGTTTTATAATAGGAAAATAGTAGTCATGACGTGTGTGTGTGTGTGTGCGTCGGTGTGAAGAGAAACGCTATAAAATACTGATGCCGATTCTACGTCCTTGGAAAAGAAGCACCAATCACAGGCTCATAACCTTACGCATTCTCCCCCAAGGACGCCCTCTGGGGCATTGACCTTGACCTGTTACATGTCTGTGACCTGAAAATGATTGGTGTACTGCTGTCGTGCTCTCGGGTCCATCCTGCATTATTTGTTGCTAGTCCCGTCCAAAAAAAAAAAACAAAAAAAAAATATATACTTTGATCTTTACATGAGATGGAGGTATGACATTACATCACATACCCACTTAAAGCACTAATTGTCCATTCAACTGAAGAGATTCAAAGTTTTCCTATTGCGGTAAGTTAGTCACACAAATGGTTTGCACATAACCATTTTCTCTTAAATCTATCATTGATTGAACGATTCTCATATCACAATCACGTCTTTACGATGTTCACATCACGCTCCGCAACATTCATCCAAAATCAGTGGAAACATTATTAAAAACTCCCCCCTCGTTTCGTTTTTAATGGCAGTGCTCTGTAGCGTGACTCCAGGGAGCTGAGGGGCGGAGCCGAGGACTATAAAGCGTCCAAGCTATGCGCATAAACCGGTAAACTGCAAACTTGTAAAAATAAGATGAAAAGTGCAGAGCGAATGTGTGAATGATGAGTCGCAGAGGTCATGAGATAGGCGTGCGCAAAACGTGTTAGACGGAAAGTGATTTTGGATCTGTAGTTTATAAACCTTTACACCACCCCACTGTTAAATAAAAACAAAAAAAGCATTGATTCACTTTCTATGAGAGCAGCTTTGACCGTTACAGGTTGATAGTAATGCATTAGTTTTAAAATGTTAACGTTTCCACGGTAACAAGTTATATGAGGAGATTATACTGTTTATTTGATGCTAAGCGTTTCAGATTTAAACTGTGTGTAATTGTTAAATTGATGAATGCATTCATGCAGTGAGTCACTTTAGATGCTGTTTAAAGTGGAACGCTGCCAATTTAGGTTTTGGGCATGGAGAAATCTATGCATGTTCTTCCAGTGATTGGTGGATTTCCTCCGGGTACTCCAGTTTCCTCCCACAGTTCAAAGACATGCATCATTCGCTGATTTCCAATTTGTATACATGAATGGGTGAGTGTGTGTGTGTGTGCTTTGCAATCATTGACACTCCATTCAGGGTGTGTCCTAAAGTTCCTGGCATACACTCCAGGCCTCCATAACCCCACACATGTGCGATATGATAAACTAATGTCAGGCATATTCATAAACCTTAAATATATCTAAAATAGAATGAAATAAATGATGTTTAATTTGCTTTGCTGTAGTATAAGAGGAATGAAACACTTCAGGGCATGTTGTAAATGGAAAATAATCAAATTCCGCCTTGCATCGGGTCAACTCCCAGCACCGCAGCATTGATTATGTTTCTATAATTGCATGCCGTGTTTTATTCCTTATGGGAATCAAAACTATTGGCACACTAACCCAGGATGTCAACCATACTATAGTATAGTACATATATAAACTCAATTAAAGAACATAGAACTTTGTGTTATAAGCTAAATGACCAAATGTTACACTAATGTTTATGATAAATGATATGCGTGGCAGTTAAGAATGACAGAACACAGTCACTGCCTAATTTACATCTGAAATGACCATCTCCTAGGAACTTTACTGGCCCTTTCCTTTAATGTGGACATCTCATTATTGTACTGTACCAATTGGTACAGTACCAACCCACTGTACCAATTGCACATTACAGGAATTCGCCCAGGAGATCCAGTATTGGCAAATCCCACGTGAAGTCCTGACTTTGCTTCAAGCGACATGTTTGAGCCGTTTAAGGAGTTCCTGGGAGGCCAGCGTTTTAGACATGACGCCGGACATGGCCCAGGCGTACTAAGAAAACTTGTTTATCAGGGAGTTATATAGAGAAATGAAGGAAGTTTTTAACTCTCATTAACTCTGTTCTGCACAACCCAAAATCCTGGATTGACTTGTAGGCTAGTTTACATTAATCTAAACTCATGTTCTTTTTTTTTTTTTCATTGAAAATACAGGCAATTGAGTTCCTCATTGTATTGATTTATTGTGTCATTTAGAAATGCCATGCTGTTAGTTTTACCTTAAATGGAACATTTGGGGCTTTTATAGTTCAAATGATACCTTAAAGGCCAGAGCTTCAATTACATACAACGACTTATCCTGATTTTTAAGAGTACTTTCCACGGAGAGTCCCCTCAATTCACTCCGGCACAAAAAACACCATGCAAAAGCACCATATGTGGACAGGTGCTTGCCCGAGCAATTTGTGGATAGGTGTAATTTACACAAACTATTGCCGGCAATTACACACCTTCCCGATGGGAAAACAAGCCTCCAGAGCTACAGTTTCATCACATTTTCATGTAAGCGTGATTTCTTCACTGTCAGCAGCACGACGTGGTGCGGTGCTCCTTACGCACCCCCCCCATGCAATCTGATCTCTTCCTTGCACACATAAATATACAAACACACACACACACACACACACACTTGTCATGGCTACACACACTGCAGCCATGCAGGGCTCGAGGATGAAACTCAAGCTGTCATTGGATGCAGAGTGGGTGAGGCTCACTGCAGAGGCGGAGATGTAAGAAGGAAGGGGGGATGCAAAAAAAAAGGAAAAAAAAGAGAGAGAGGAGGGAGGGTGGGTTTTCCCATATTAACAGGACAGAAACAGAGGGGTTCCCCTCCTCCCACACAGTGGCAGACAATTAAATTAGATGCCAAGGAAAAGCAACCATGTTTTTTTTGTTGCTATCTCTCTGTCCAGACCGTTCCAGGCTCAAAAATCCTTTCCTTTTAAAACCCAATCTGACAAGCAACCTTTTGACTGAATTGACGTCAGGCGGCGTTTATAAATAGTCAGCCACCATGGAAGGCCACAAGTCACACGTTTGCATGTGGTAATGCTAATCGCTACGGAAACATGACCTGAGCATGAACAGCTGTTAGCTGCGAACGGCAGCTAGCGTTACAGGCAACTACGCCATCGCTCCCTGGCTCAAAAAGGGAAGCATCCCAGTATATGAGGCGATAACAGCTGCCGGGGATCTCTCTCTCAGTGATGATGGGTTCGAGCTCATCTAGTGTGCATTTAATCGTTTGATAAAAATGCATAAGTCTTGAAAGACACGAGCAGCAAAAATTCCGTCATGTGGTGGCGCTGTTCCAATTCATTTGAACTATTTGAGTGATTTCCTTCAAATTATACAGGGATACATGCGGTACCGCCCTCGTTATGCGGAGGTTGGGTGGAAAACGTGGGGGTGGTTGGAAGAGGGGTGGAAATAAAAGTAATTGTGGTGGTAATCAAGCTGGAGAATGGGGGAGGGGGGTTGTTTAATTATAGATGATTTAAGTTCCACTAATGCAAACACAATTAGCAGGCCAAGAGCATCGCTATGGCTGCTTATGGTAATACGAGTCGGATACCAGAGCTTTCTGGTACAGATTTGACTAATGACCAGCGTAGCGAGGATGCGGCAGGGAAACATGATCATTTCACTTGCATTTGATTTGTGGCTGCATGTACGATGATAATTCACTTGCTGACTCTGGCGCAGAGACCGGGAGGTGGACAGGAGTTTAGATCGGGATTCATGAGGCATGATTTATATCCCTGAGGCTGATAAAGCTGATAGGCTTACACCTGCTTGGGCAGAAAGCCAAGCATGCAAGCACAGGCACACGGAGCTAGTCAATCAAGATAGAAATGTTATATATTTCCACCTTCCTGTGTTTAAACCAAACCCATATCAAAGTCAAGACAAATCTTCACAGCCTTATTAGCTGAACCGTTACTGCCAGCTGGCACCCTGCACCAAAACGTCTTGTTTATTTGTCCCATTCATGGCCAATCTACCATCTCGTGCCATTATTTTTCCCTTATGCCGAGTTTGTACTAAGAATAACAACGTGAACAAGAGCAAGTAGAACCCTTACATGGAAAGAAAGAGCAGGACGTTATGCCAGACCTGACATTAGTACTGACTGACATGACCCTCAGCTCAGATCACTTGAGCCAACATGACTCTCGTGCTTGCGGGTTGAATAGGACTTGGACGAAGCGTTCGAACCCTGAGGCAGAGTAAACCCTGTGATTGCCGAATGAGAGGGTGGAATGCGTGGAATCTGCTGGCTTCTCCTGCGGCCTTAATAAGATCACATGAAGCATGACGACTCAACCCTGACCTCTCCTGTGATTTCACAGCCATGCCGCGTGATGCCGAAAAGGTCGTCATGGAGACACGAGACTTATAGGCGTGAAATCACCTGATGCAGAACTCTGTGCTTCTGCATGCTTTTATTGAGCATGTGTAATTGTACTTCTTCTATTTTTTTGCATTTATTGAAGCTTAAAGTATAAAAGATATTGTATAGACAATTATACTGTACATTATTATGTTCTGTTTTGGTTTCTAGTGGTGCTTCACTATTTGCTGCTGGGAAAATAAACACATCCTTTAATGTCTAGTCATCTTTAAACATTCTGTTCAATGATAATTTTCTTTAAACAAGCCGTGTCATTAGTCCCACAACCCGGAGAGGGCAAATAAAATGAAGAAGCTTCGAAAAACTCCATTTTCTGATCTAACGCTTCGATGCCTGTAGCTAGTTTCTGGCCTAATGAGCTGCATTTAGCTTCATAATTTACATAAATGCATAGCGTCTTCTACAAGAGAGGATCTCTACAGAAGCTCCAAGGGTTTGTCTTTATACAAGAAGTGTTCAAGTAAAACCAGGACTTTTTATTGTGCAGAATAACAGAACACGAGTAAACACTCTCTATATTATTCTCCTATATAATCCGCTGCTACACTAGTGCACTTATCTCAGCGTTTCATTAGAGCTTGGATACCATCAAGGTAAAAAGCGTTCTCCATACACGGGAGCCGTGATCGGCATGATGTCTGTTTCTCATCTAAAACACTGGCCTCCCAGGAACTCCCTTAATGGAGTTTGGAGTGAGGTCAGGTAATTTGCAAGTGGTGTTCGTGATTGATTGTGTGTACAGTTCTGTTCCCACAGACAGATGTGTCTCTTCCACAAGTTGGCAGGAAGCCGCACGGATGAGAAGTTTCCCTCGCTGAGTGCTCACGTGAACGACTGCAATGGGCTCTGAGCCACCTCAGCTGGGATCGACATTCACGGACATACAGCCTTGTTTAAAATGGTTGCACCATTCAGATGTTTTACTGTGGTTAACAGTCTAATCAATCTACTGAGCTGTGAAGAAATATTTTGCCTGCATCTGGACCATATATTTTTGCTGCACTAAAAGCTGAATAACTCTTCGATTATAAATTTTATTCCACAGCAAATACAAAATGTCCCATCTTCCTTTCACCTATTTAAGATAAGCAAATCATTGTACAGGTTTGTTTCTCATCCACATGATCAAGACCCCCAAGACTGCAAACACAAATTTTATTTTTACCTGTAATGGTGTCGAGTCCTGCTTTTGGAGATCCACCACTCCACAGAGTTAACACTGTTAATTTAACGCCGGCGTTTAATAGATTAGAAATCTTACTCAGAAAGAAGATATTTATGAACCGCTACTCCCAACACTTGGTGATAAAAACATTACGAGAAATAACGTTTTCAGTAAAAATCCCAGATGCCCCTGGTAACCTGATGTTTGTATATGAAAATATCACATCCCATAATAACCATATGGCCTTAATAAATACTGTAAATAAGACATTGTGTAGAACTTGTATTTATATGGTTATTACCTCACAAAATAAATTACCCCCTGATGTTATTGTCCTGTGTTGACTTTTTTTATACATTACCAAGACCTTTTCCTTACATTTCCTTTTGCTTTAAATAATCATATTATTTATGAGGTTCATTTTGAATGCTTGATTCCTTTTATGGCTTAAGCAGAAACGACCTTACCTCTCAGGAGCTTTAAATTATTTTTTTTTTCACGTGTTGAAGTGAAACATGCACCTGTGGTCTTTCAGGACGGTTCCATCCGTTTATAGGTCACCCATATTGATACACTCTGCAGGATTTGCCATCTACGTAAGCCTCGGGAGCAGACAGCAGGGACAGACCTGCTGTGGTACAACAGCTTCTGTTTCCATGGCGACGGGGCTCCTCACACCTCTGGCACAGCGTGGCTCCCTCATGGCGATCATCTGACTGCAGCGTTCCCGTTAACCCCCTGCACTGAGGTGAAACACGTGCCCATCTTCCACCCCCCCTCCCTTTTTTATTTGCTTTTAGAGAAAATGTTCTCCCCTGCTCCTGTAATCACTGCACAGTACGGAATTGACAGGTGTGTGAGAGGCAGGGCGATGTTAATGAGACCGCTTAAGCGGAATGGTGTACTGCATTTTAAAGACTCAATTGAAATAGCAGCGTAGGAGTGTACATAGCGTGTGCTTTGATTTGATTTTGGGGTCTCTGGGTACTCTGTCACTTGACATGGAATAAGTAGCCTCCTGTTCACTTTCTACTTATTGATGTCTTGTATAAAATGACCTACATTGAGGTTTATTCTGAGTCTGCAGGAAAGAAACAATATAATGCATGCACAGTCAGAAGGAACAGATTGATTATAATATAAAAATGGCAGGTCCTTAAGAAAATAGTCTGATTCATGGCAGCCCCACCCTACAACCCACAGCACCCAAAGGATCTGGCACTAATGTTCTGGTGCCAGACACCACAGCAAACCCAGAGAAGTCGTTTGGAGTCATGCCCCGAGGGACTAG
Source organism: Clarias gariepinus (assembly GCF_024256425.1). NCBI lineage: Eukaryota > Metazoa > Chordata > Actinopteri > Siluriformes > Clariidae > Clarias > Clarias gariepinus. The sequence continues at coordinate 6,446,999 of NC_071108.1, read as the reverse complement.
AGCTGCCCTAGTTGTACAAAGGGAACCTACACAGACCTGGGGTTAATGCTAAGCCTGATTGGTGTAAGTACTAATTCAACATAATGCTGTTTAGCATCCAATTAGAATTGCAGTGATGAAAATGTACAGTTTAAAACAATATAACCGTTTTTTTTTTTATATTTTTATTTTTATGTTCAAAAAGTGCATAAGAATTAAGATGTCCATATGCAGTTGGACGTTGACATAAAAACTTAGATATGAATCAAATACAGGATTATGCCACAAGAAAAACAGTATACATAACAATCAACTTTGTTTTAGAAGAAAGTTTATATCCTACTGTATAAGCTGCTTTGCGAGAATGATCATTGTTAAAAGCACTATACAAATAAATCTGAATTGAATTGAATGAGATCATATAATGTGAGTCTCAGTGGATCGGCTTTGAATAGTATAAGTTCCAATCAGTTTAATTCACTAATTTACTTTAATTTACTGTATATCACTAATTTACTCAACATTTTGCAGAACTTATACACTTTTACAACTTATAAACTTATGTTTCATACATAATTATCACCAGCTCGGACATTTCTCTGGAGTGGAGTGGAATGGCTCAGGAGTAGGTCATTTGCATAGACACTGAAATGGCATGTTTGGAAAAGGAGTGAAATAAAAGCGGTTTTAAAAAGCAGTATAAATAATTGCATAATCTGAGGAGCATTAACAGACACATTTTAGGGGTGCTTTGAGACCTTTGTTAATTTATTCAATAAATAGCTAAATATGGGACCTTTAAAGCTCACTTACACTTGCTTTCGTTTATTCATACATATAAAAAAGGTGCTGCGGTGCAAATCCTTCTGTTATTAAGTAACAGTAATGATCATATGCTCTTTCATACTGACCTTTCATAAGCTAACCCTACTTGTATTACTATCTACAGTGGAATAATACTTGAATAATGATGTGAGAAAGTACTTAGGTAATGAGCCAAAATCAAACAACTAACCTACTCTGCTCTGTCCGCTCAAGATTAAAAAAGATCTACTAGCTACTAGTTGTTTGCTGATACCAATCAGTGAGCTCACTTTCACTGCCTAACCCTTACACTGACCGAACATGTTCAACTGGCACTGACAGCTGCTGAAAAGTGCTGATTAAGGTGTGGCGCAGAACAGGCAGCTGACAGCCGGCTTGGCTGTCAGGGTCCTTAGAGATGTCCGTAACTATTTCTACAGGTGTCTCCAAAGACGTAGGAGAACACACACATAGCACCAGTGTTAAATAAACTCTTAGAGCTAAAGCAAACGTGTGGGTGGTTGTTTCATAACACATTACACTGGTACATACTAGTGTGTCTGGAAGAATATAGAGCTGCTTTCTTAAAGCAGGAAAAAAAATACAGATTATAACTGTAAATAAGAATTTTGCATTATCGCAAGTTCAGTACTCTCTATGAGAACATTATTATAAACTGATATTGGAATATTAGAGTTGCCTAGCACAATGGTGCCTTGACCCTCCAGAGTCGAGGGTTCGAGTTCTATCTTAGGGTCTGTATGCATGGAGTTTGCGTATTCTGCTCTTGTTTGGTGGGTTTCCTGTGTCTACTCTGGTTTCCTCCCACAGTCCAAAGACATGCAGATTAGTGTGTCCTGCGTCCAGGGTGTAACCCGCCTAGTGCCAAGAGTCCCCTGGGACAGGCTCCAAGCAGCCTTCCCATGATCCTGTATGGGATAAGCAGTATAGAGAGTGTGTGAATGATAATTGACTTTCTTTTAAATCTTTCTTTCAAAGTCCCATTGCAAATCGTTAACAAGACTTGAAAATTAAGCTACACTTCAACAGTGGTATCTGTCTAATCTGACAGAGACCTTGATAAAATTTGCTAAGAAGAATCGAACAAAGTATTAGCAGCCAAAGATGAAAAGTTGACAAAGACATATCCCAGAAGGCTCACAGCTGTAATTTGAGGGAAAAGGTGGGGCCCAAATCTTTGCACAGGATGAAAAAGTTAATATATTTTGCACTTTCGAATAATACATGAAAATAGACATAGTGTGTAAATATAAAGGTTAAAAATGATATAAGTAATTGATTGTAATGCTTTAGAATGTGGAAATGTTCAAAGGGAAGGCATTATAAATCTCATCGTTCCTGATTTTTATTTCCTTCTACATTGTAAAGCAATGCTGAAGGCTTCCAAAATATTTTGATGTTGAGATGTGTCCCCCCTCCTTTTTTTTTTCTCTTTTCCCTTTTTTTTCCCCCTTAAATGTTTTGTTTGTTAATTTATTTTTATTCTTTTTTTTATTATTATTATTATTATTTATTTATTATTATTTTTTTTTGGTTGATTTTTTTTTTTTTTTTTTTTTACTCTCTCTTCTCTTTTTTTGGTCCCCCGGTCTTGTCTGTCATAATATGGGAAACAAACAAAATAAATAAATAAATAAATAAATAAATAAATAAAAAAAAATGGCTGTGAATGATGATAGAACAGCTACACATACACTCTGCTATGTGTTATCTGTGATACTGACAGGCCGGGAAAAAAAAAAAAAAAAAAAAAAATGTGTCCATTATTATCCTCTGTAAAGACTGTATAATCACGAATGCTGTTAATTGGTTATTTCTGAGGATGGTAACTCTAAATAAACTTCTTCTCTACAGCAGAGGTAAGTTTGGGCCTTTTTTCCTGGGAAGGTCTTCATGAGAGCCAGTTTTATCATGAAGCTCGATGGGTTTTGCAAATGCACTCAACACAATCCACAAGTTCTATTCCGATTACATTCTTCTCAGTTAACACTGAGTAAAATGTACTTTGAACGGAGGACAAAAAGATTCCATAGAGACAAAACATTTATCTTTTAGGTAAGTTCAATCACACGGCTCATTACTGGCCATGTAAGGTTTAGTCGACTCCTTTACGACAACTTGGGCCTCTTCTTTACACACATTCTCCATAAAAGGACTCAGGAAATAGTTTCTTTTTTACGAGAGTGTGTGATCCTTCTTCTTTACAAAGTGAGCTTCAACCAGATATGATTAACAGTGGAAGAATGAAAGCAAGAATGTGTCCTTGTCCAAAACACTAACTAGTTGCTACAGCGTAACATTTCTGATTACCCACAATAACATCAAGTCATCCTACAGCCAGGAATTGATGTGACCATTCTACTTAGCGCAGCTGACTGGAGCCGTACTGTTTCTAACCTAATTAAGATTAATGTCATGCTTGATGATGGATCCCCGACTGAGGAAACACATCCAGGCATCGTGCTGCACATCTGTGAACAGACTTACAGAAGTGCGAAGATGACTGATGATGGATGTGTCATATAGAGAAACAGGCTGGTCTGTTATTACACGGGCCATTTTATATAGGGAAAATAGTCCTCCATGAAGAGCATCAATTATCAGCTTTCTGACAGAAAAGAGGAACACAGTGTTTCATTAATACCACGGTTCTGTAATGAGTCTGTCAGGACAGGTGGATCGTGCCAGGTGTTCAGGAACAGATCGATGTTGTTCTAAGCGCTTTGACAGGCCTACAGCAGGCGGAGGCATGTTGAACACCAAAAGGTGATGATGAGGAAGGAATCACGGGAAGGTGAACAGGTGCAAGGTGACAGAATGTCTGAAAAATGTCTGTGAATCACTGTTATTTATATGAGATCATCATATTATGGTGCAATTCGACCATGTTATAAAAAATCAATTAATTGGCTGTATTTATTTCAGTCTCATAAAACACAAGTGCATATAACAGGTTCACAAAACAGGAAAAAAATAAATAATAAGCAATATTAAAAGAATATTATAAACATAAAGCCAAACTGGTATTATCTTTAAGAAGTTTTTGGAACCTTGGTATTGTATTTGGTTAGGGGCCTTGCTTAAGGGCCTAACTGTGGCAACTTGGTGGTGCTGGGGATTGTAAATGTGACCTTTCGATCAGTAGTCCAATGCCTTAACCACCGGGCTACCCAATTCCTATAATAAGACCTCGTTCACAGGGACCTCTCTCACTGTATGGTAAACATTTCTTCTAAAGGCCATCCATTGATAAACAAATAAACCCAAATGTGTTGTCTTTTAACAAAAGAAAGCATGTAGTCTTTGATATGTTGAAGGCTTCTGTCAGGGGATTGTCAGTGCTTTGTAACAGTCAGAGGTAACGGTGTCACACCTTAAATTTTTATTATTAACGTTAAGATAAAGAGACTGGATGATGGTTTCTTTTTGCTTTAATGTAACTGATAACATGAAGTTTTTATGTTATTCATGATAACTAAAAATAGTAATAAAGCACTTCAGGTTGTGCTCTTGGAAAACAAGGAACAATCTCTGGTTCTGTAAAAATGAGTCCAACAAGGAAGTGCTCATGTGCATTTCATTGAATGTCCACTACAGTATGAGCCAGTCGCAAAAGTTTGTTAATCTGCATAGATTCTCCAACTTTACAACAGAAAAAAAAACATGCTTGCGGTATTGTACAAAAAATAAACATAAAAGGTTTTAGCTAGATTTCCCATTCATGTGACTTTATGTAACTTATCAGTCACAATTATATTATGCCATACATTTATACATACTTACACCAAATTTATTCCCACTCTAGGTGTGTTCCTGGAGTTTGCATGTACTCCCTGTGGGTTTCCTCTAAATAATGCTGATTAGGCTAGACAGATTAGGCTAAGTGGCATTCCCTATGATGGATTGGCACCCTGTGCAGGGTGTACCCCACCTCGTGCCCTAAGTTACAGGGTTGCCAGGGCCTGGAGCTCATCCCAGGAGATTTAGGGCACGAGGTATGGTACACCCTAGACCAGGTGCCAATATGGGCAATTCACAAACTATGGGCAATTTAGGAATGCCAATTAGTCTAATCTGCATGTCTTCGGACTGTGGGAGTAAACTGGAGACCCTAGAGGAAACCCACCAAGCACGGGGAGAACATACAAACTCCATGCACACAGAGACGGGAATCAAACCTGGCTTGGAATCGAACCCGGACCCTGAATTAAAAGTTCTGATTTAAATCTAAAATTGTGCATTGCAAAATATCTAAAATAAAAAAATCTACTAAATGAAAACAAATGATTACAAATAATAATTATAAATAAATTTCCATCAGTTAGTAAATCAAGAAAAACAAAAACTATGCATTAAAATCGCTTAATAATTTTTTTTGTCATTTTTATGTGATAAAATTTAACACATAAACATGTTTTGCCTAGAGAAAGCTAACTAAAAGCAATAAAACACAATTATACTGATTTGTTTTTATTTTAATAATGTGCAAATGGTTTTCACGTTTGAATTGAGTAGATTTTAAATCAACAAAAAATCATTTTGTTTTAGTGACAAAAACTTCAATGGTTCTGAGTTACTGTAAAATCTCATTTTCTCATCTTCGCACTTTACACCAAATCTCTGCCCAATTTAAATTCAGGGCCCCAGATGGATTGAGAGCAAATGCTCCATTTGCATGTACTGTATGTTCAAAGTAATGATAAAAACCTTCATCCATTCTGAACCCAATCCCACTGATCCAAAGTTCAATGTGCAAAGCATTTTTCCAAACCAGAAGCCATTTACACTGGGATCTGGTCAAGTTGGATAAGTGGGAAAGCTTGATGCGGTCCAGACAATTGATCTGTAGACCACCTGGTGCTCTGGGGTTTACTTTAAGGGAACTCTGGTACTGTGATGTTCCTTCTTGTTTTATGTTTGACCATTTAAGGGGAAAAGGATGTTTGTTGTCTGCTAAGAAGACAGAATTTCTTTTAGATTGATGGACGGGAAAAGCCTCAAAACCTCAGAGAAACCATGAATTATTCATGTATTCATGTAAGCTGCCTCGATAAACATGCTTCACCTGAAGTATTGACATGTTTCAGGCTAAAGTAATGAACATAATCTCTCATTTTGCAAAAATTGTCCACACAGGAGAAATTAAATCTAAAATTACTCAGTCAGCAGTCAGTCTGCGGTTTCAGAAGGAATTAGCCCACGCAGAAACAAATCAGCTACGGTAATGACCTTCCCAAAAAGCTCACAATCGATCCTGGGTACAGATACGAGCCCAAGTGGTTTTAAGTTTTTCTGGGGAAAAAAAAAACTGATGCATGCCTTCTATGCTAACAACCATCATAACATCCTAACACATAACATATCAGTCCATTTATTGCATTTTAAAATACTGTACTGTACAATAAATCCTTTTTTTCCCTTCTTCCTAACAGGGGCTATTTGCTATTTCCTATTACTTGATTGTAATGGACGGACACGCGCTCACATTCGCTCCCACACACTCCTACTCATGCACACGTGGCTCACATGACTGTGGAATTGAGTACACGGGGAACGTCCCGTGGAGAATGGCACATTGATGAGAGCAGCGTGAGTGCCCGCAGGCCTGAGTCCCATTCACAAAGAGATAACAACGCACAAGGACACATCATCCGTGAGCTAAAACGTCACATGTACAAGCTCTGAGATCCTGAAGCCAACACACAATGTCCTGATTCCGAGGGGTGAGCCTTCCTGTGTGTATTAGGATTGTTACTGTATGCCAATATATTCATCATCATAAAGAGAGGTTTTAGCAGCAAAGGCGAATATATATATATATGTGGGACAGTATTCTACTTTCTGCGTTCAATCGACATGAATGAATAGACAAATAAGAAATTCACAAGACAAAACAAAGACCACATTCATTAATCCGAACATGCAGAGCTAAATCATTCACATACAGCTTTCATTCATGCTTAATGACCACTTTGTCTGGGTTGCTGTTAGTTTGTCAGCCTACAAATTAGTTTAGATTTCAAAACATACAACCAACTGCGATGAATGTGATTTAAAAAAAGAAAATCAGTCCCACTCATATCTCCATACCAGTTACGAACTTATATCTGAAGACATGGTGGTTGAAGTTAATATTTAATAAAAATAAAAAATAAAATAAAAATTCCAGTTGATAACAAAAAAAAAACTTCTAGTTGATAGACTAGATATGACTTGAATAGATATGAAAAGTTTAGCTGTAAAACTTGATAAACACCTTTTTCAGACTTTTATTTATTTTGGATAATTATTATTCTCGGACACACGATGTTGTCTGTGATAAAAAGCTTTGATTTGAAAGTTGTTGTAAAATCTTATTTTAAACCTTTAAACTTATAGCATGGCATTTACATATAGTAGCTGTAAAAGATGCAAAGAAATTTCCTCTACAACACAGGAGGTTTAAATGTGTTGAACGTTTTTTTGGAGAATGTTGAAGCCAAAAAAATGAGCTTTTTTCCTAAAATGGCAGTCACTCCAGCAGTAGTGAATCACAGGTACACATCACTTAACGTCCGCGATACATTACATGAAAGAGTACCATGTTATATACAACTATGTGCATAAATCTGGGACACAGTAGTGTAAGAAGTGGAACTAAAATTAGAAGAAGTGCAGGTTGATGATGATGCTGTGAACTGAAGTTTCTGTATTGTGTAGAATGTTTCAACAATAAGTGGAATTAAAACTATTTTGTGTGCAACCAAAATCGGCACTTTTGTTCTTGTTCAAATTTGAATTACTACAAAATCACAATTTTAAAAAAATTTTATTTGGTTTAAATAAAATTCAACTAACACATTGTTGAGACTAAATTGCATACTTAAATATCTACAAACACAACTGCAGGGTGATTTATGCCTTGTGCCAACACTGAAGGATGTGAGTTATAGCATTTAAAAAAAAAATATATATATATATACTTACAGTATATAACCCAACCAATTGTGACACAATATTTTGATAACGCTCTTGCGACTCAAAAAAAAGATGCCTAAAATATTTTATATCAGTTTGCAATACATGTTTGCTTCATTTAAAAAAAAAAAGAAATTAATAAAAAAAAATACCTATTTTTATACGGAAACAGATTTTGTCATTGCGTTACACCCTAAATATGTATGCGAGTGATAAAACATGCTTCCTTGGTTCTATTATTGCGCTGTTCCATTCCGATCCCAATCCACTGATCCATTTAAAATTCAATACACCAAATTTAAAATTCTCCATTTAGGACAGGAAACAGACGCCATTATGGCACGGCCTCGCTCAAGCTCAGCACAATCCATATGCCAGATGAGATGAAATTCAATGAGTAACATCCAGTCCAAATAGATGGATTTTGTTCCATGAGTAAATTCCTAGTAACTCATTTTCTTCCAAAACAAATGACCTATTTAGACGATGTTACAAGTTCATTATGAAGCCGACAATTTTAAGTCTAATCCTAACAATGCGGCTGACAGAAACAGAATGGTGAAATCCCTTCCCCCTTGCTTAAATACACACCCACAAACTCATTATTTTCCAGGAAATAGATTGAGGGAAATGCATATATGAGAAGCTGGTGCTCGGTACTTAAACCTGCCACTCATGTTTAGGATTAGCATCCGCTTGATTAGCCTGCACCCACACACGAACATGCACACATTATTCAGCCGTTGTGATAGCTTAGATAGCAATAAATCAACAAATATTGGTTTATTGTACACAAATAATTTATCCCAAAAAATCAGTTTAAACTTATTAACTAATCCATTTCATTATAGTTGTGTACACATTATAGGCTTGTATATAAAGTGAATATTTCAGCATATTTTCATGCTTTTGTAGATTAATTGTAAAATGAGATTAGGTTTTTAAAGAATTATACAATATGGAGGTGTTCTAGAAAATCTTTTCTTCAGTTTTGATAAAAATCTGCAGGAAAGCAAGTGACGGATTCACTAAACCAATGCAAGAATGAAATAAGCATAATAGAGGAAAAAATTATCTAAAAAAACTATTACAGGTATATTAAATGTACTAATTCCAGCAGTGATCATTTTCCACTCAATCACTCAATCATCATCCATACCGCTTTATCCTGTATACAGGGTCATGGGGGGCCTGGAGCCTATCCCAGGAGACTTAGGGCATGAGGAGGGGGACACCCTGGACGGGGTGCCAATCTATCCCAGGGCACACACATACAGTACACATGCAGTAAATTTGGGAACATCACTTAGCCTAATCTGCATGTCTTTGGACTGTGGAAGGAAACTGTAGTACCCAGAGGAAACCCACACAGGGAGAACATGCAAACTTCAATTTAATTCAATTTATTTGTATAGCGCTTTTAACAATTGTCATTGTCGCAAAGCTGCTTTACACAATCAAAAGAATTATTTAAGTTTGTATAGAATGTGAATGTGTATGAATCAAAATGGTCAGATAGTCCCCGATGAGCAAGCCGAGGGCGACAGTGGCTAGGAATAACTCCCTGAGATGGCAATAGAAATAGGACAATAGGACTCAACAGGGAACCCATCCTCATTTGGGTGAAACAGAGAGCAGGAATTGATTTGCATTCATACTGTGTGTTAGGTGGCAGGCAGTTCAGCTATACCAGTTGATGTTAATTGATGTTAATATGGAGTCCAGGTAGTTATTGGAGGCTCAAGTAGACTCGTAGGAAATTCCAGTCCTGAACTATAGAGCAACTGCAGCCAAATCAAGGCCTTAGTGAAACAGCTGTCAACATCAGTTGAGGCAAGAACCGTCTTCATGGTAGAGTAAAACCGTCTCCAGACCCCGAGCGCATCCGAAAGTGACACATGTGACGAGATCTCCAACCAGAAGAGGAGCACCAGAGGGCAGAGGGAGTCTGGATCACTGGCAGCTCAGGAACGACATGTGTAGCTTGACAGAGAAAGTAAAAGAGAGAGGGGGAAGAGAGAACAGGAGAGGGGAGAGCAGAAGAGGAGAGATAACAGTTAGGTATGGTCACAGACATATAATGTATAATGTGAATGTATATTTAGTGTAGAGTGCAAGCAGAGACTCCGGCAGGACTTACTATAACAGCATAACTGAGTGATCAATGAGGGTGGGGAAAACAGCATCTAAACATACCAGTTTACCATAATACTCTACGTCCATGAGTCCACCAGATCTGCTCCTTTACCTAAGGCTAATCTATTTATAAAAATGCTTGATTAAAAAAATAGGTTTTTAGCCTGGACTTAAACACTGAGACTGTGTCTGAGTCCCAAACACTATTTGGAAGGCTATTCCATAACTTCGGGGCTTTGTAAGAAAAAGCTCTGCCCCCTCCTGTAGTTTTCATAATACGCGGTACTGATAAGCAGCCTGCATCCTTTGATCGAAGTAGGCGTGGCGGATCGTAAGACAGTTCACTCAGATACTGCGACGCGAGACCATTTAATGCTTTATATCAAGAGTAGTATTTTAAAATTAATGCGAAATTGCACAGAGAGCCAAATAAGTGAAGATATGATTGTGATGTGCTCGTATCTTCTGGTTCTAGTGAAGACTCTCGCTGCTGCATTCTGGACTAGCTGAAGCTTGTTTATACACCTAGTTGAACAACCAGACAGTAAGGCATTATAATAGTCCAATCTAGAGGTGATAAAAGCATTAACTAGTTTTTCTGCATCATTTAGTGACAATATATTCCTTAACTTGACAATATTTCTGAGATGATGCACACAGACCCCGAGATGGGAATTAAACCCAGAGCCTGAAGGTGCAAGGACGCAGTGCTGACCAGTAAGCCACCATGCCGCTTATTAAGTGTTCATTTAATTGTTTTTATTAAATTAATTTCTTGGATAATTTTACAAAAAAAAAAAAAATACAACTCTTCTTACAAAGTATGATTTGTTTTGATATGCTCATAATTTTTATTTTAAATAATCCAGTGTACTGTTTGTCAGCCGTTCTAGCATAATATATAGCACCATATATAGTTCAGGTTCTTGTTTAAAAATATAAGGGATTTTAAAAAACAAATGGACGCTTTAAGGAAGTTCTGGGATGAGCATAAGATAGGCTTTATTGATATACTGTATAGCTGCAGTTCTTAGGAATTAAAATATTAATACAAACAGTACTTTTACAAACCCTAAACCCTAGAATAAAGTGACGCTTATCCAACCCGTTAAAAAAAGATAAAAGATGCATGTTACAGCCTTGCTGTCTGAACATTCATCGCCCATATTGCCATAAGTTATGCTTATGATATTGGCAGCGATTTCATTAATGCTTTATTGATTGTATTTTTAAAGGTTTTTTTTGTTGTTTTTGTATGTGTTAGCAACTGAAACCATAGTCGCAGATGTCATATCATGTATCATCAAACAGGCCTCTTTGAGAGAGAAAGAGAGAGAGAGAGAGAGAGAGAGAGAGAGGGTCAGACCACCTTCTCTGACCCATTATCTCCTCCGGTCAATCCATCTGTAAATGAAGCCACTTCTCCACCATCGTAGCTGTAGCACTTAGGCTCCACATTCTTCCTAGTTAATGTGATCAGTTAAGTGATCTATGACCCTAAGCAGCCACTTCATCCCTATTATAGACCTTCAGCTCCTTTTCACACTCTGTTCTTTGATCTCGAACCATGGGTGGCAACAGTACAATATGCTGCCCGGCCTCTTTAAGACACTCTTTATGGAGCCTTTTAAAAAGATTTTTACTTTGAAAAAAAGGGAAGAAAAAGAGTGGCATTCAAACAAGAAGTGGCTGGGAAACTATATATATATAACTAACTATATATGAGTACAGCTAGCCACCTTAACCATAAAACATATACAACTAGATCACATTACTTAAAAGTCTAACAGCTGTGATGATAAACTCGGAGTGGGATGAGAGTTTATGAAAGCCGTCATTCCAATTTTCACTACGATCGAGGCGAAAAGGAGACAGTAACCCCTTGTGATTAATACAGTTCCATTAATGACCTGAGTGAACCCAAAAGTACACAAGTGAAACTTTTCAACAGAGAACCTCCTGCTTATTCACCCTCACACACTGGTGAGTATTGAAAGCTATTGGCCGTGAAACAGGATTGGGGGAGTGTAGTGGCGGGAATTCAGAGAGATTGAGGACTGTGAGAACAAGTGTGAACTTTCCCCTCCTTCTCCTGTCATCCTCCTTTTCCCTTCCTATTCCAGCCCTCAGACCCTCCTTAATGTTTCAAGCCTATCCTCCCTTAAGTAAAGAATACACACACCAAACATGGCTTTCCAAGGAACTACACAAACCTGTGCAGCATTCCCAGAAAAGGGTGTCTTGTCATCTTAGCTCCATGTCAACAAATGGTCCATAGTTACAAGGATAAGTTGTTTATCTGTTGCATATGTCACATGTGAGAAGAACCATTAAGAAGCTCATTAGCTCTGTCCATACAATGCTTTAAGCTTCAATGAGTAGTCAATCTTTCTAGTGATGAACCAAGCACTGGCCATGCTTCTGACCACTTTTATAGTATCAAAGTCATATTTAGGGTGTTTCTTACATTTGCATATACAGTATTTATCAGATGAATGAAATGGTTCCAACAGTAAAACTGAATCATCGTTCTGACTCAAGATGATATTTACTGTGTCAATTTGAAAAAGAGCTTTGAGGAAATCCTGGTTCTTTGAAAGATTGGCTAACATTAGAGTTCTCACCATTGCCATTAAATGTTCCTCCAGGTTCTCCAGTTTCCTTCCATTTTCAAAAAACGTCATTAGGTGGACTCACTCATCAAAATTGCTTCTTGGTATGGATGAGTGTCTCAGTGGATGGTTTATAAGGTGCCTTAAGATGAACTGGCATCCCATCTAAGATCTATTCGCTCCATACCCCCAGTGGATTCTGGGATAGGCTCTGGATCTACTGTACCATGGCTCTGATCAGGATAAATCAGTTATTTACGAAGAATGTGTTTTGTGAATTAATGTGTACGGGGTAATAATTCACACAACCAGTCATCAACAAACAAGCCTGTCCAAACTACCATTAGCTCCTGTGAGTACCAATACTGTCAGGGGAATGTTTATTGAATGGCACTTTTTTGTCAATGTGGTGGTACCTTTTGTACCTCCAGAATGTTTTTTTTATATATTGAAATATGCATGTAAGTTTTAAATCATGCAGCTTTTTGAAGGTACACCAGATCAATGTTTTCTGAGCAAAGATTTTAAAGGTATACGGAAGCTGCCCTATTGAGGGTACCACCCCAGCATCAATTTTCCTCTGAGTGAATTTTAAGCAATTGCCAGAAATCATCCTGGAAAACTGAATCAAAGGAAAAGCATAGTTCAGATTCTCTGGTGCCAAAATGTCTGGTCTTTTGTACCATCAGTACAAGAGGTCCATTTGACCAGGCACAGGTCACCTCACTCTATAGTAAGCGTTATTGAAAGTGACAGGGCTGCCCAGCCCTCTATGACTGACAGCACAATTGATGAAGAACACATTTGGAGGAAATCTCCTACAGCCAAACAACACGTGGATTCAAGTAGCTCTGGATGTGTTCCAGCCTCTCCAGCATTGTGGTACAGAGTGCGTAGGGCTATTACTGTCATGGCTGAGTGCAGTATCCAGCAGCGTAATCTTCAGCTCTCCAAATGGGTGCAGATTCAATAAAAGATACTCGGAGCTCATCAGCCAGAAGACACAGTGCAAACATCGCTAGTGCCTCTTCTCAGTCTGAGTATGCACTTCTTGGAAAACCCTATAGTGTGCAATCTTAATACAATGCGTATTTGATTTTTTTAAAGGCTGTTTTTCTTTCTATTTTTTTATCTTTCTATTTTTTTTCTATTGAATGCTCGCTCTGAGTAAAAAAAAAAAAAAAAAAACACATCCGCTTTTGAATATATACAGTGTATATACAGTTCTGTGCAAAAGTCTTAGGCATGTGCAAATAACATGCAAATAAGTCCTTCTCGGGCCTTTGTCACACCTGCTTTTTTTTTCATGCATACAAAACCAGAAGCTTTCTTTTTTCTTACCTATGGATATTGTCCTAAAATAATTATTTTGTTAGTTTGTTGCCAGAAGTAGTATAACTGTTTTATTATTGACTTTATAGACTGTTACACAGTACTATATCAATTGATGAAGAAAAATATATTCAGGCAGATGTGATGGGTGTATGACAGCATAATCAAGGGCCACTTATTTTTGTTCTGTGGCAAGAAGATAGAAGATCAAACCAACCATTATTGTTTTATTAATTTATGTATACATTAATGGTTTATTTATTTCTCATAATTAGACAATCTATAAAACCTAAATATTAAGAAAAAATATATATTTCTTAAGATTTTTATGAAACATGCTATTTTAAAGCCCACATTTTTATTCATTTCAAAACTTAAAAATGTCATTTTTGATTAGCAGATAATCTTTCTTATTTCAAATATTTATTTAATTTCACACATTTTTTCTAGAAAAAAATACCCTAAAATTATCTTTCAATGCATGTTCACACTTGCTAATATCTTCCTTTAATTTTTTGCAGTCCCTCCTCCCTCTCCTTCAAAATCAATTTGGTGATGGCTATTCCAGGAAGCTCTGACAACCATTATTTTATTTCCCTATCTTCTACTTTATTCACCCTGCTGGCTATTGAGGTCAGAATGCATTAGTATGCGGCAAGCAGGAGAATGCAGAGATGGCCTTTGATGGCTGCGTTCTCTTTCAGTCCCATTTTTTGCGGCTCCATGAGCTCTCCCTTTTTGGATAGCGCACAAAGGCCTCCCAAGGAGACAGAGGTCCAGTTTGCCGCCATGCCACATACAAATTCATAGTGCACTGAGTCAGCAGGAGGCTGGGATATGCTGGACACTCAGTGGTGCTGGTACAAAACTCAGAGTGTAATGTTAATTTTTAATAGCTGCTCTTTATGAATTCAAAGCAGTCTCTGATAAAAGAGACCAAATCAAATTGAATTGTTAATGTGTTTTTGAGGATAATTTGTCAAAATAGAAAAACAAGATGACGGTAACATATATATATATATATATATATATATATATATATATATATATATATATATATATATATATATATATATGATGTTATGACAGTATATGCATTTACAATGCATGCATGCATTTATAATATGTTGTGTATATAGTTAATGATGGACATGTACTGTAGCTGCAGTTATAATGCATTGTGAATGCTGTGCTTTTAAAATAACTGGTATAATCAGGTATAATTTTAATAACAGAACAAAAAAAGTCATTAAATGCCTATTACCAGGCTTAAATCTTAAATGGATGTACAGTATATGCAAAAGTATAATAAAGTTAATTAAAATGTTTTGTTATAAATGTTGTAAATAAACCTGTTTCTAAGGAGGATGCTGTTTATGCACCATGCAGATTCCTGATAATTAACCTAGATTTCTGTCTGTCCCATGAGCTTCCTAAAAGTAAAACCATGTAACTTTCTCGACCAATTTTAGTCTGTAGTTTAACACGTTTTCTATAAATAAAAAAAGAAGAAATAAAAAGAAATTAATGGTCAGAAATAAAGTGAAGAAATAAAAAGAAATGAATGATATATATATATATATATATATATATATATATATATATATATATATATATATATATACATTGCACACAAATTATATATATATATATTTCATAATTCGTGTGCTGGACACATTCCAGTGCACTAGTGGCCAATGCCATGGCCGGGTGCCCTCACTCTCCTCTCTTTTTTCATGGGCCTTTGAAAACCGACATTGTCCACTCCAATGAATCCATGGTGGCGTGGGAGGGCCTCCTTTGACCGCTTTGAAAAAGGAGCGCTAGCAGAAAGCTAAACTCTTGTGAAAACTTCCTCTTTGGTTTCCTTGGCTCTGACCTCTGTCTGATCCCACCCACAATGCCCTGGTGGGATTCCTAACAGGGGCCAAGTTGCAACGAGGAGGGGGCAGTAGTGCTCTAAGAAAGGTTCAGGACATTCGGATGGGAGAGAGATGGGGGGAAAAGAGAGAACGAGGAGGGGAGGGGAAGGAAAGGGTGAGTGCATGCTTGGCCTTCACTCCTCTGTCTTCTTCCCATGGCCTCCCTGGACACGGGATCCCACAATGCAACTAGCTCACACGCTTTTAAAAAGGAGAAAACCATCAGAACTGATTATGACTGATGGGACTTTCCAAAAGAAAGCACGCGCAAAGGATGAAATCTGGGTCACACTGGAACCGCATGGAGCCACCATCGGAGCTAACGAGTGACAGGAGACCACCTGTAGATCATTGTTTGTCTGAAAAGAGGTTCACGATCCAAGGACCTTTACGTTATAACATGTTCCAAGACGAATTAGCAGAAAAAATGGGCAAATGCAGGCTTTCAAAGGGAAATCAGCCGCAATCTGCTTCTAATTCCAGAGCCTCTGAGGTGGCATGTTGGTTCTAGGCCACGAGTTAACATTTCACAGACATCATCTAAGTATCATTACTGTGCATTGAATTGAACCCCTGATTTACTATGTAGCTTCAAATTACATATTACAGTGGGAATGGTCTCAAAACTCACTTTAAGGTAGTCCAGGTTAAAAATATATAGGTACGCCAGTCATCTCAATGCTTATGTTCTTAATTTATCCAAATCAATTGATTTCTCTGACTGACTGATTTTAAGTTAAGTACTTCATGGTCATGTATTAGGACGCGTATTAAAATGATTAATTAAAAGTGCCTCCTTTTGTCATTCAATGGCACCAATTATGGGTTATACAATAAATATTGTAGAAAGCAAAGCCCATCATGTAATAATACAGAGATGATATATAGGTGAAACTTGACTGACTGGGTGCAAAAGAATAAAATAATTACAGAGCACTGGTTAAAAGCAATGACTGGAGTTTAAAGCAAGCACATAATACTGCAATAAATATGTCTTTAATCATCTAGACCAGGGGATCTCAGTCATTTTTCAACCAGACACCACTCCATTTGTAAAATTAATTCTACAGCTTCAAGACTGAATTATGAACATAATAGACAAGTTAGTCAACCCGGAAGTCTTGATTGTGCAGAATAACAGAACAGAACTCCTCTGCACTAATGCACTTATCTCAGTGTCATTAATTACTAGTGCTTAGATATCATCAAGGTAGAATGTCCTCTTAGTATGCCAGAGCCATGATTAGACTGCCTGTTTCATGACTGAAAAACTGGCCTCCCAGGAACTCCTTTAATAGAATGAGGACTTGACTGTATGGACGATATGGCAATAACTTCCAGCCGAGTTCCTGAAATGTCCGATGTAATGTTGGTGAATGATTGTATGCACAGTTCCCACAGACAGATGGGTCTTTTTGCTCCATTCAAATGTTTTAGTGTGGATAAAAGTTTCATCACCACACTGTGCTTTTGTAAATGTCAATTGGTTTTTATGAGAAATTTCATCACAAGTCCTGGTTTAACTTGGTTTCTACATAACCATACAAATACCAAGATCGAGGGGTTAAACTTAAACCCAGCTACAAATGAGCACATGAAACAAAAGCACATTAAGGGAAATGATGTAATGAACGAAGGAATGCCTTTAAGACTCTCACTTCCTTCTCAGCATCATTCTTTTCATAGTGGAACAAACAGTCTTCTGAGTAAAAGACTAATTTAGAGTTTAAACATAGTGCCAGATTCACACGACCCGGTTTGTGTGCGAAAATCAGGACGAGGCCTGGCTGCAGATTCACACACTCACAAGCACTCTTTAAAAGTGGGGGGAAAAAGAAACGTGATGCACTGCAGCATGTGATTAGAGGTCTGGGAAATCCTGACTCACTGCTTTCATTATTGATTTTTTATTATTTTTTTTGGTGCATAAACAGGTTTTTATACATTCATCAGCCAAAAACAGAGAACAAAATGTTTTCAGTAGGTTTCTGTAAAAAGGTTAGGCTATGACGTTACAAAAATAACGCTATTGCAAGGTTTTGAAATGTGATGTAATAGATGTTTGCATCACAACATGGTTAGGACATTGTTCATCCAACGTGCCAGGTTAGACAACAACATTCTCGAACTTTTAATTCACATTGTTCGAACTAGGAACATTATAAATTTTATGAAAAAATATTTAAATGGTATATGCATTGCTTAACAACACCTAAAATTCTTCTATCCAGCTAACAATGTTTTATTTTTTTAAGTTATTGGGTTAAGCAACTTAAGTGTTAACCCTGGTACACCCTGGACAATGTGCCAATCCATTGCAGGGCACACACATACACTCACATGCTCACATGCTCATTGACACAGTACGAGCAACTTGGGAATGCAAATTAGCCTAATCTGCATGTCCTTGGACTGTTGGAGAAAACCAGAGTACCTGGAAGAAATCCACCAACATGCAAATTCCATGCACACAGACCTGAGAAGGGAATCAAATCTAGATCAAGATCAAGATTCTTTATTTGTCACATGCATAGTTATACAGGTACAAACCGCTTCTACTTTGTGCAAATAACAGAAAAGAGGGGGGGAAATGTAAACATAATAATAATAATAAAAATAATAATAAACTCTGATTTGCAAGAGTGTATATGCAACAAGATAAGAATGTAGTGCAAGTAATGCTTATAGTCCAGACTAAAGTGCAATGTGCAGTGTGCAAATCTAACCTGAAGGTGGCATATTTTATAGTATGTAGCTTGTGAGTTTGTCTTTTAACTTGAACTTACTACAACTGTAATGTTAATAAAATCATATTCTGTTTTAGGCTGGGTTTAGTTACGAGGTGTTTTGAGAATGTAAAGCATGCAAACTGAAACCAGTCAAGAATAGCATGTGCCAACATATAGCACTTTGGAGGTTTTCTCTTGTAATTTACCAACATGTCTAACAAATAGGTTGATATTATTTATACCTTTATAATATTTGCCATTCTTCCTTAAGAATTTCTGTGTAAAAAATCTTTTAGCTAGTTCATGCTTGACCTTAGCCCTAAACTAAATATTGTGTTTTTCAACTGTAACATATTACAGCTCTAACAGTATTAAAGTGTTATTTATTTTTAGTCAGCTATCAGGAACCCAGATAGCACACACACGTCGCGGAGACGTCTATGTAACGTCATCTTTTTCATCTGGCAGATGTCGCCGAGACGTTCGTGCCAGATGCTAGAACGGCGCTTAACCTACGTATTTAAGGCGTAAATTAATTAAAACAACCCTGATCCGCTCTTTAGATGATGAGATTAAAACACCCCCCTCCCATTATTTTAATAAAATATAATTAACCATGGTCAACAGAATTCTGTGAAGGAAGGAAGCATACAGTAAGACAAACGGGATAAAATGGAGATTTTTATTTTATATTTAATAAAAAGCCTGTTTTACACCAGCAGTAACTTACAAATGAGGTCTCAATTTGAAAAGATGTACAAAACATAAAACACCACAAATATGTATTAATCACATAAAAAAAAAAATTGACGATATTAATCATATAAAAAAATCAGACGATCAAAATACGACTTAAAAAAAAAACGAATGAGATTTTTACCATGTTTATGTATATGCTCTTTAGCAGACGTCTCCGCGACGCGAATTTACCAACACATCTAAGGAAAATGGAAAACAGAGGACTAATGGCTATGTGCTAGGTAGTGACCTTATTAGTTGAGAAGTTTGTGGTTGGGGTTTCCTCACAAGTGTATGCTGACTGCAACCAAAAATATTCTACAGCAGTAATATAATGTTCATCTAGCTTGGTATGATAAGAAGTGTTTGGGGAATGTAAAGCATGCGAAACGAAACTGTCAAAAGGTTAATGAGTTCATTCAGCCAAGCTGTGAATTTTCTCAAGAGGAAGACGAAGACCAAAAATAAAGAGTGAGACACTCATTCATCACTGTATATACCGCTTTATCCTGTATACAGGGTCGTAGTGGGCCTGGAGACTTAGGGCATGAGGCGGTGAACATCCTGAACAGGGTGCCAAGCCATAACAGGGCACACACACTATGGGCAATTTGCAAACGTCAATTAGCCTAACCCGGAGGAAACCCACCAAGAACGGGGAGAACATGCAACATCCATGCACACAGACCATGAGCCCCCCCCTCCAAATACTTGAATAGTGTGTTTATTGCATGTTTATCTTTTAACTACAACCTACTCCAGCTGTAATGGTAATAAAATGGTATCTCTTTTTAGCCTGGTGTCAGCTAGGAGGTGTTGTGATGAATCTAAAGCATGCTAAATGCATGCCAACATATACATAGCACTATATAGACTTTTCCTTTTTTTGTAATTTACATTCCCCCTTAAGCCTTTAGCCTTTACAACCTCAGGGCTAAGTGCTAGCGAGCAACTTGTTAGCTATTGTTGCTGCTAAACTAAGCACCATGAAGACTTTCCTACAGATATGTAAAAGATTTTATTTTTCCATTGCCTTCACAATGTCTGTATAACAGTTTTATGGCTATGTGCTAGCATCCTTGTTGTTATGCTTAGCATTAGCAACATTCCTCTTTCTCTCTTTTTCTCTCTTTCTCTTTCCCACACGTTTTCTTTCTGCAGAGACAAAAAGTAAAAGAGCGGATGTGTGAACGTTTTATGTGCTGATCAATAGACCTTCCTAGAAAGACAGACTACAGAAGGCTTTCAGCAGAATGAAGATGCATGTTAAGCCATTTCCTCCTGCTAATTCTCTGTGCGCTGATATAATCCCCTGAGCTGACTGTGCTGACTGAAGAAGCCGAGGAGGTCAGAGAGAAATCCGGCATCTTTTACATCACTACAGTGTCTGTGTAATTGAACCACTTTTCAATATTTAGCTCTCCAGCAGCGCATGTTGTGTCTGCCAGCTACACACTGTTGCCATGGGAACCATATCCTCCAGTCTGGCGTGTAGTACTATGGAGAGCGAAAAATGTCTGGTTTTGGCCTTAGAGGGATCTTGTTAGAAAAATCAAAGTATGGGCTTTTGATGAAGTGCTTTACATCAAAGAAACGAATCAACCACCATGGAAAGCAGTCTTTATGTATAATATATATAATGACAAAACATCTCAGGTGCTTTTAAGGAAAGTGGTGCATATTATTAAAAGCTGTACCAGTTTATGCTGTATACAGGGTCACAGAGGACCTGGAGCCTATCCCAAGAGATCTAGGGCACGAGGCGTGGTACGCCCTGGGCGGAGTGCCAATTCATCGCAGGGCACACTCACTCATATGCCACAGGCAATTTGATAATGCCAATTAGCCTAAGCATGGGGAGAACATGCAAACTTCATGCAAACTCCATGCACACAGACCTGAGGCGGGAATCGAATCCAGTATCTAGGGGTGCAAGGTGACAGTCCTAACCACTAAGCCACTATTCCTTAATTCCTTAATCGTGTCTTTTTTTCTTGATAAATTCTTTTGATTGTGTTTGATTTTTGGATGATGGCTGTCTTACCTCAAAAATGTGAAAGTCAGAATATTAGCATATGCTTTGGCTCAGAGCAAAAATGTTTGCACAGCTATGCTGTAAAAGGATGCCATATAAGGACAAAGTATGGACAAAAAACACAGCAAATTTGCTAACATCCAACTCTAGTACATAGTGCACAGAAATAACTCACACCTATGTGTTCATTCTGTTCCAGCACAGTTTCTGTTCTGATCACAAGATCACAAAGAGCCGCGTAATTATCATCGAGTTAAATGGGGTGTGCAAGGAAAACACCAAACTGTACAGACAGGACCTCTCCTATTTAGGAGAACAAGAACAAAAAGTTTCAAGCAGATGATGGAATGATACATTTTAGAATTTGGTTTTGTGAATGTATACAGTGATACAAAAAAATTATTATTATTATTATTATTATTATTATTATTATTATTATTATTATTATTATTTTTAGCTAATAAAACTAATTGCAGGTTGAGGGCTATAAGCAAATGTAGCTTTACTCACAGTTTTACATAAAAAAAAAAAAACTATAATATACACTGGTCAGCCATAATGATAAAACCATTAACATTAAAATCAGCTAGTATTTGGGTTCCCCTTGTGCCACCGGGGCATCTCGGTGCACCTCTGGGGGATGATGTGGTGTCTGGTCCCAGCACCTTTCTATCATGGCCACCATTGACTGTTTTCAGCGGTTTGTGCTACACTGGCTTTTCTGTGGGATTGGACCGGATGGACTGGTATTTGGTTTTCCCAGGCATGGGTGAATCTTTGGGTGTCTATGATCCAACGTTAAAGTGTTAATGTTATATGATGTTAAAGGTATGGCTAGTTGTTGCTCAGAAACCTGTAATAGAAAAGTCATTTCTACAATACATCCTGTACCAGTTAGCAATGATTGCCTAGCAGCTTGTCTAGTTCCGCCTGTAGGTGGTTAAAAGCTGGATTTTTCACTTCTCGTTTTAAAATTAAAGAGTAAAACACAGCCGTCAAGCAGATGCTTGTCAATTTTTAGTAAGTAGTTAATATTAAACTGCTGTGAAGCATTCCTTGTGTGACTTTGTTATGCTATTTGACGTGGCTTATATGTGAATATATTGCTTTATTGCTCCCTCTGCTGGCTGCCACTGCTTCAACTACTGCCTCCATTATAACTCTCAGTAATGAATGAATTATTTTGATCATTTCTCAGGATCAACACTTATCAACACTAATTTAATTGTGTAAACCGCTCCGCAGGTCACTTTGAACTTCAGCATATTTGTAAGGGTTGAGGGAGTTTACACATTTCCAGAACAACACACTCTGCCCAGGGTGACCTTCCTGTTGTTTCCGAGCAGAAGTTATGTATAGACACTGTAAGACTGACTATTGTTTCAGAAGCGTGGACGGGCGACATTAGAGGAAGCAGGCAAGGCTTTTCCCGCAAGCGACACATGAAGTTCTTCTTTCTTGCAAAACGGAACCCTTGAATTTCACTTTCCCGACACTGGCCTACGGCTTGCACACACTGGGTTTCCTGTTTTCAAAATGTTTCACATCACATGAGGTGCTAAAGAGGGTCTTGGTGTAAGAATAAGGCACGAGCAGTGGGGGCTGAGGGTGTGTGTTGATGCACATTATCGGAAAGATGTTGAAATGTGAAAGTTGCGAGTTTTTTTTTTTTAGTAACTGAATATGAGCAGTATGATTTGTGGTAACGACCAAAACTCTGCTTTTAAGCCTGTGAATACAGCTGTATTGCAATATTGTACGAATATGCAATACTTTTGCTAAACTCTTTAAATTAAAGTTGAAAGTGTACACTTTTTGATTGCTTCATTTCAAATGGTGGTGGGCTGAGGCTGTGGTGGTACACAGACTCAAAGCTACTAAAAAAAAAGTTTGTGACGCTGCAGAAATACCTTTGGACATGAGTGTATCACACATTTTATAGGACTGAATATATTTAAGTTAAAGAGTTGAGTAACAAAACAGGCAATTTTAACATATGACATTAGTACAATTATAAGTCATAAATAAATATTAGGTATTTTTCTTAACAAGTACAACAGTAATATGATTAAATTATTAAAGAATGTAAATAAATGTAAGCGGTGCCTTTATATCGAAATGATGGTTTTTATTAGCACATGTTTGATAGCATATTCAATACTCACAGTACCAGACAGTACAGACCATACTTTTAAACATCAGATCTGTGCGCAACGATTAAAGAACATCTTTGACTTTCAATAAACTTTTGATGAAATGTCAGTAAAGCATTTTAGCACTGTGTGGTGAGCTGACTTCTCAGTGTCAGAGGTCACTAAGAAAACTTCCTGCGTAGTTCACATCTCGGTCAGTCAGAGTGTACTCAGTGACTTGACTTGTATCTGGTGGATGTAAAAGAGACTATATTGAAACTCTAGTTTCAGTTGAAACAGAGCTCAAAGACAAGACACATTGTCAGTGAACTATAAGTATACAGAAAATTATCAATAGTATTTTGTTCTAATTATGAACTATTATTAGCAACATGAATTATACATTTAAAATAAAACATGTATAAATTATATATATATATTTTTTTTTCTTTGTAATTTTTCTTATTAATAAAGGGAAGTAAATCAAACAAATCTGATGTCAGTTTTTTTTTCTACTTTCTCTTTACTTAACTTACTGAAATTACCAAACAATGTCCTACAAACATTATCAAACGTGTATGCTTCGAGTACAATTGCATAAAGGAAGTAGAAATTCTGTAATCAGGATAACGTGCTTCATCACTCACAAAAGTTTATACGCACAAAAAGGCACAATTAGCTATTTCATCACTGTTTGTAAACCACAATGTAGTAAGGAATGTTTCGTAATCAAAATAACTATCAGCAAAAAAACATGACAGGATGTCTTTACGATGTGCAAAACCCTTGAGGAAGTTAAGAATGAAAAAGACCACATGATTGCACAAAGGTGTATTTTTTTGGGCTTTACAAAGGCTTAGCACTGTGTACCTTTTAAATAGTGATTCTGTGGTATCTTTCTGTGGTACCTTTTAAGCTATTTACTGTGTAAAGTATGTTTTGGGACTAAACTTTTTATTATTATTAATATTATTATTATTATTATTATTATTATATTTTGGGACCCACCCAACACTTCTCACATGTATCAGAGGAACATTATAATTTTGTTGGTGTTATTAGATGTGTCACAGAGTAATGAGGTACAAGCTAACCTGAAGTACAACATAAGAGAGAGCAACAACAAAACCCTGAAAATACCACAATGGCTAAATAATAATAATAATAATAATAATAATAACAATATGTTTAATTTTTACATACATACAATATACATTACTAGCAGTATAAATACAGTATAAATATGTCTATTTTTCATTCTGTGGTTTATTCAGTCCAGTTTTACAGCATTTGAATGTTATTTATTGTATTTTTATTATTATGGGAGTCTTATTTACATAGTCTTATTCGGTGATATGTAAGAAATGAAAAAAATAGTTTATGAAAAAAAAAGTCCTGAATATTTTTATTTGAACACCTTTTACTTATGTACTTATTCACAGTGCTACCAGTAGATGTCTCTATAAACCTACCCATGATCCTGTGTGTCTGAATTAAATGTTAAGGTCAAATACACTTAACTTAATGTTTGGGCTTTTTCATCATTTACTGTATCTGTACAATAGTCAGACATCTATTCTCTATGTTATTAGTTCAAGACAAAATAAGCAGTACAGAATTATTTTAATGACTAATATGTGTTTTGTAATGATATGCTTTCTGGTGTTGATGTGTTTCCTTTTTGAAACAGGAAGTTAGAGAACTTAATTAGCCAAAAACATTGGATTCATCTAATGACTCTGTTAAGTCATAATCATGATAACTGCCTGAATTTATGTTTATGGAGAAGAAGCATGAACATTCTTGAACTGCTTTTCACTGGATGAAAAGTTCTTGTACATGACTTGTTCCTAGAAATGCACACCTTAAACATTTAAACTAAATTATCTACTTTATATATGTTTTTTTCTCTCTCTATATATATATATATAATCTCCTGCTACACTACTGCACTTATCCCACTGTTTTACTAGTGCTTGGACTGCCTGCTTCACATCTGAAATTCTGGCCTCCCAGGAACTCCTGTAGTGGGCCAAAAATGTGGAAATGGCTTGGAGCGAGGTCAGGACCCACAGGACATCAATCATATGGCTTTTTTTTTTTTTTAATGTTTGCATCATTCAAATGTTTTACAGTGGCTAAGGTTCTCATCGCCATACTGTGCTTGAAATCTTCTGTAAATGTCAACCGATATTACATCTTCATTCACAAGAAATTTGAAGCCCACTTGGCTGGAACGCCACTCATAAGTTTCCATGATGCCAAGAAAAGCATATGAGAATGCTTTAAAACTTTATTTATATTTCTTTCAATTTTAATTTACAAAACAGAATTTGAATGAACTAATGTGTTGAATCAGAAGAAATCATCTAAACCAGACTAAAGTCTGTTTTTAAAATCATTACCACATTTAATTTTCTTGTACACACTCTCTTTCTTAAAATGTCATGTACCACAACAGGTGTTATAAAGGATGTGGCATTAATCAATGTCTCTTTTCAGGATTTACAGCCAAGTAAATGCAATTTACACTATGAACAATCCAATGACATCCATCAGACTGACAAGATTAGGATTCAGTTATTTGGCACATGTACAGTAGCTCACTGCACAATGAAAGGATTTTTTTTCTTTCTATATCCCAGTTAATAAGCTAGGGTCAGAATGTAGGGTCAGCAAGGATCCAGCACTTTTGGAGCAGATACGATGAAGGCCCTTGCTCACAGTTCTGAGAACAATCAGTAACCCAGAGGCTTTGCTATTTGAGCCACCACTGCATAGCAGACAAACTTAACATAGGTTAAATACACTTAACATTTTATGCCTGGTCATGTAAAGCTTGCATGACACATGGCAATAATCATACTGTAGTATTGAGGCTTCTTAATTTAAAATTGCAAGGAAATTAGAATAACATTTAATCAGAAGAGATTTTAGTACAATAAACAAGATTTTTTTTATCAATTTAAACTTTATCAGATAATTTTGATTATTTCAAGCATTTATTGTTAAAAGTACAACTTTTAAGCTAAATTAATTGTAAGTTAAGAATTATGAATAAGTTACTAAATTACTAATTAACTTAGAAAATATTTTAAATCACATTGTTTTGTATATTATATAAAGTTGGCTCCTTTTACAGTGGATTTAACTTAATTTTACACCTAATTACACCTTATTAACTGTAATTTTATTTTTATTTTTATTTATATTACCTTAAAATGCAGTTAGTTGATGCAACAAGATGATCATAAAAAATAGATGGCTTAAATATACACTTAAATAACAAGTTTGTATAAATATGCTTATTATTGTACTTTTTAAAAATAATTAATCAATAATTAATACGTTTATGATTTTGTTTTTATAATGCATATATTTTTTTTAAATATTTATTTGCAAGATATTATTCGTGCCTTAAACAATATGTATATTATAAAAATGAGGAATGAAGATTTTGGAATTTACATTTTTTTCTATTATTATTATTATTATTATTATTATTATTATTATTATTATATAGCACAGTGGTGTCTCAAATGGTTAAGGCTGTGGGTTACTGGATGACAGAAGGTTGGGGGTTCAAGCCCCAGTATTGCTGTATCCTGGCTGACCCTGCAATCTGACCCTAACTTTCTAACTTGATTATGCGAAAAAAAGATTTCATTTCGCTGTGAGGTACATGTGACAAATAATGGATAATAATAATAATAATAATTATTATTATTGTTATTATTATTATTATTATTATTATATCAACTAGCTATATTTAAAAGTATCAGTAGCATGGTCAATGCAAACATACAATTTATTCTTTAAAAACAATTTTGTGTAGTCAGTGTGAGGTGTTAAATGTGTGAGTGTGTGTCCTTGTTTGTGTGTGAAATAACACAAATTTTTCAATGGAGCAAAGAGAAAAGTTAGCAAATGTGTTTGCGATTAAGCGACTACCAGAATGTCAGACATGCCTCACTGATTAAGCACACTTGGCACTTCACTGGTTTCCACTCTGTAAGACAACACTACACACTCAGCTGGCGAGTGAGACAGTGAGACGGAGGCCTGAGATGCATGTGAGACTGCACATATACATCTACTATATTCTTACCATGATGATCCGTCCTTGTCATCCCATTACACCATAGCTGGCATTCTCACACTGCGCTTTCTGATTTCACTATCAAACACTCACATACTTCTGTGGAGTCATCCCACTGCCCTTACATATGCACTTTCAGAGTTGAATTACAGGTTAAAGAGAAGAAGCTGCTTGCAAGTGAGAGTAATTTTTTAATCCTTGATGTAAGCTTACTTGTACATCAAGTACTTCCCATGGCTGCTTGGTGCCTCTTTAGGCCCCATCAAAATCTGTGTAATGGTCCTATCTAGGACCCTGCTAATTCATTTTCTCACCTTTTGTGTTCATTGTAAAAGCAGGGCCAGCTGGAAAGGAAATGGTTATTAGGTCAGAAGACTGGCACACTCAATATGGCTCTCTGTGCAAAGTGACAAAATGTGAACCGCAGATGGATATGCTGAGCCGACCTGCCATTTATCAACGCATGAAGGCAGAAAGACACGGGAGAATCTCATCACCTTTTTCATCTCAGCTTGAAAACACATCTGCTTTCAAATCCCTGATCATTAAGCTTACTATATTAAGCTCCTCTCTCGTCTGCTACCAAAAAATGTGCCTGCCGAGCCAGGATGATGACTTACACTGAGTACCTTCACACCCAGCAAGTCAAGGCCACAGTATTAAGTACATAACATTCTTAAAACAGCTGATTCAACTGATGAAGGAAAACTGGATGATCAGCTGAATTAAGGACGAAAACACTGTTAACCTCTGTGGCTCTTTTAAAAGAAGTACCCTACATGTACATTTTTGGAAATATGCATTTGCGCATACATTGTCATGTACACGTACAGAGTGCATGCTCTGCAAGTGCAGTAGAAGACCAGGATGCCCGTAAGCAAGCATAAAAGCAGTGGCGATGAAACTGGTACAGGTAAGAAGCGCCAAGCAATAATGATCTGCCTGCTTTACATTTGAAACCCCGGCCTCCCAGGAACTCCTCATTCACAAGAAATTCCACCACAAGTCGCAGTTTGATTTAAAAGCCGTCATGGTTCTCTCACCATGGGAGTTGAGGCAGGACGTAAGTGCAGATGGATCTTTATTAAACTGGAATTTATATTCCAGCAACAAAACAAACAAGAAGAACAAACTAAAATATAAAAACTATGACTATGATTGGCTCAGTGGTTAGTGCTGTCGCCTTATATCTATAACAATATTAAACATAGCAATAATTTCTACTGTGGATTTTTATTATGATGCAACTTCACCGAGCGTTTAATCCCTATTCATGTTTTTTCCCGCTTCACAGTTCAGTTCTATGCTTCCAGGTTTTAATGATGTGTTCGACAGTTCTTAACCTAATTCAAGTCATTTTTAAGCAAGTTTGTTTTGGCAAGCTAGTATTTTGAGATTTGCGCATTCTCTTTTACCATGCACCCTCACTCAGACACCCTGAAACCTAGCAGTAGAATTCGCTATGGACGGTCTGTCCCAGGGGAGAAATTCCCAATGCACAATGTCGCAAATATCAGAAAAAATGATGAGCATGCATTTGGTCGTGCTGCGGACATCTCGCCTTTTTCAATTGTGGAGATGATGGCTCTTCTACTGTAAAGTCTGTTGCTTTATCTCAGGTTCGTACACATACATCCAAGTTTCGTAATGATCCTGCACATGAAAGACAGGTTATCCATGACAGGCTGATGCAAGACTTTGACGCATGGTTCCTTCTGCTCCTGGGTTTTCAGCCTGGGAACAAACTTGGCAGGAACACGGCACATATTCAAATCACATGTGATGATAGCCTGCACTTTTCAGTATGACACTGACAATCGCAGTAATGTTGTAAATTGGTTTCCAACGATCATAATGCACATGTTGCAGAATAGTTGCGACATTTTGTCGAACATTTCATGTTCCCTTTCGTTCTACTGTAATTTGCTGGTAATGATGAAATAGGAGACGTTGTAATGCAGATGGACAAAAGAGCACCAGTTGCACAGCTCCTGATGTACACAGGATGATGTCTTTTGGCACACTAACTTATGAAGACTGGTGCTTCCTGATACTGTGCATGCAGCCCTCTAACATCTGCTGGCGTGTTCCAAAAGTGGTCTTGAAACGTTTTGATACCACCTCCTAGTAGCATCAGTAGTAGCATAGTGGTATACTTTAGTGGCACAATAAGACTAGTATCTGTGGTAGTAGCTCTATCAGTAGCAGCTGTAGTACTAATAGTATAGTTGTAGTAGTATTCAATACTAGATAACGTACCATGTTTTGGGCTCACTCTCTCACACTCTCTCACACACTCACACACACACACACACACACATTGGGTACTATGTTTTGGAAATAAACCTGCAGCTGCAGCACTACTGTCTGGCTGCTCATCTGTCAACACTGAAATGTAAGTCAGTTCATGAGCATGTGTGCTTATTTGACTGGATGTGTCCATGGAAACCAGGCGCCAACGATGATGTCCCTGTGGGAAAATGATTGAGAGCTCGGTGTAACTGTCACTTATGAGTAATGCTGGTATGGTATAACAGTCACACTGTTATACCTGCTTTGCCTTTTTTTTTTTTTTGCTATTGTCTGTTGTGATAGTAGTGAGGGAAAACTGATTAATCATTTCTGTGCAATAAGACATTAAATAATGCATCAGTGTATCAGCAAATTTATTATGGTTGAATACATTTACATGGCATGCAGGTTTAGGTTTAATCATAATTAATTAATATTAAAACGCCGCTAACTGCTATTTCAGCTGCCGTCTTTCTAATGGCCTCATCTTCGTATTAATAGTGTGTTCAGTGTATGTTTCATAAAAGCATTGCTGGCTAGTGAACAAACAGTCTCTGCCAGTAGCGGGTGCTGAAAAGGCCATTGAAATTTTCTGAGTGCTAAAGCCAGTGCAAAAGGTTGGTGCATAGTACATGCATGTGTGTGCACTTTTATTTAGTTGTGTACGAAGGCAAGGAATAAAAGTCTGCATGAGAAGACTGACTGCATTAACTAGAGTGTGTGTGAAGTGTAATGAAGCATTATGAAGTGTAAGCCTTCAGCTAAAACCGCTTTAATGTTAGCACCAGTGAAAGAAGCACCTCCCTCATCTCTCACCCAAACAGACAGAGAAAGACAGGGTATGGAAGGGAGGACATCCAGCACTCAGAGCAATCACACACAGAGAATTGAACAAGGTAAGACAAAGTAAACAGACCTCTCTGTATCTTCAAAGTGTGTGTGCATTTGTGTTTTTTGTTTTGTTTAGTATTTTCGTAGTATCCTTTGATTCAGATTTTTTTTATATTACAAGATTTATATTTAAAAATAATATAATGAGTAAATCTGCAAATTTAATAAAGGAATCTAATCTTAAATATAGGAAAAATAAAATACAAAGCAAACAAACAAACAAACAAACAAAAAAGCAACCAATGCAAAGCTTTTTTATATTGCCCCGAGAGATTAGATGTTATGCACATTATATTAATATTCAAAATAATAAAATTTAAAAAAATGCATGTCATGTAATATGGTCATTGTAATATAATACATGCAATTGAAAATATAAATAATGAAGCCTCTTCCTTCTTTATGCCTCTATTGTATGACCCATGCATCAGTCTGCTGTATCATTAAGGGTCAAGTTTCCTATTGTTAGTGCTAAAGTTAAACTGTTGTAAAAAAAAAAGAAAGAAAAGGAAATTGAACTTTACTGCAGTTCAATAAAATTACAAAATTTACTATTTAAAATAAATTTGCACCCCTAAAAAATCTTAATACGAATTGGCTAAATTGTTTTCATTGCTAGTAGGCTATACTCGTGTGTGCTACATATTCACGCTGAGACGAGGAATGCTGAATGATGCTTCGGCTTTGCGCCTCTAGATTGAATGACTGTTTTATAGGATGTCGAATCAAATGGTGTAAATCTGATATAATCTCAACTGGATGCATATTTGTCATTCATGTTAAGAATTATGTATGTGATTTTAGACATTATTATGACCACACCTAATGAATTTAGGGTTTAGTATTTTAACAGCATCCTATGGTATTGTATAATGCTGACAACATGTAAGATTATTTTAGATATTTAAAATATGCAACAGTATATATTACTGACTGGACTATATTAAATGATTTATTTATTATTGTGAAGACCTAACCAGTAGCCTAGATTGTAACCTTCTAATCTAATTGAAGAAGAATGAAGTGTGGGTTCACTGTAATGTAACTTCATTGTTCAATTTGACCAAAAGTATGAAAAAAATGAGAAATTATATGCATATCATTTCCAAAGGAGTAGAATATAGTGTAAAGAAATCTGCCACATTGCTGGATGTTTCCAACTAATGTGTGATTGGTGACAAAGAGAGTAAGCAGGAGTCTGTTCAGTAAATATGTTACAAATATTGTTTGTTACTGATTTGAAGATTTAGCCATTTAATTGGAATAGATGTGTTGCAATAGATGTGTTCTGTTTCTTTCGCACTTAATCTCTTGAGACTTGAGTGTTCTCATATAAGGATGTTCTCTCTACTACATTGTCCATACATCCAGTAGATTCGCATATGAGGATCACTGCATATAACTTTTTGCCTCTTTACACATACGTACAGTATATATTATATTATATTATATTATATTATATTATATTATATTATATTATGTTATGTTATGTTATATTATATTATATTATATTATATTATATTATATTATATTATATAACATTACATCACATTATGTTACGTTACATTACATCACGTTACGTTATATTATATTATATTATATATTACATTATATTACATTATATTACATATAAAATACTATTTTTAAAATTGTATTGTAATGTGTAAAGTAGCTGTTACATTTATTATATTTATATTTCTATTATTAACTGAGTATTATTTAACAACTTATCATTTTCTATATAAAGCCAATAGATAACTTGTTAGTCAATCTATTGGAGCTGTCCACTTTCCACTTTTAATTACGGTGGTGTTCATTTAAACTTTTGTGCATGTTTATTTATCTTAAATGTATGACTTTATCTGCATTTTACTGTCATTGTGAAAAGTATAAATCAAATCATTATTACCAACATATATATATATGTACATGAATTGGGTTATGCTGGCAGCCAGCAGAGCGATGATTGAGCTGGGCCCTATGAAGGACGGCAGAAGCCCCATAGACGAGCTGATGGAGATCACGGCACAGAGTCTGAGTCGACTAGAGATCAAAGAACATTTTAACATCATCAAAGAGATCGGCCGTGGCAAATACGGACGTGTATTGCTGGTTACTCACCGATGCAGGGGTATGTAAACATTGAAAGCATTGTTGTTCAGAATTATTTGACATCTCATTTGAGCATAACATTTTTTTAGTCAGTTAGTTGTTGCTAGTCTTTTTATGGGTGACGTTTACTCTTCTTCACAAGAAGACTTTTTCAGAGTATGACTATTTAAATACTAGTCTAAAAAGGACTAGTATAGATAGATAGATAAATAGATAGATAGATAGATAGATAGATAGATAGATAGATAGATAGATAGATAGATAGGCAGACAGACAGACAGACAGATGCCATCTGTGTCAATTTAAATTTTTGTGTTAATTTTTTTTATTTAAACTGGACTGCAGATTTAAAAAGCTTTTTTGATTAACTTTGAAAGTGATTAAATTTGGCTGAATATTTCAATTTATATAATTCCTGCACAATGCACTAATCAAAATCTTAATCACATTAGTGCAATCGCACTGTGCAATTATTTAATTGCAAACAGCTGCTATTTATTTGCAATATATGCCTAGTTAGGAAATTATTTTACGTTTTTCAGTAATGTAATTTAATTTATTCTTTTTATAATAATTTTGAGGGGATAAATAAAAATGGCCAAACATGCTCTTAATACGAAAATTTGTGCCCTTATTTGGTGATAGCCTGATAAATACATTTGAACTTAAAAAAATATACATTTAATCCTTTACCTTGCAAACGCAATGTGTGTCAATATATATTTCCTTTTTTCAAGTTAATTTATTTAGTTTTTTTGCTATTAAAAAAATCATTATATTAAGTATGCCAAAGGAAGGCATCTAGTAATTTTGTAATAATTGTAATGTAATTGTATATATAAGTTGTATATTTAAATAATACCACATGTAGCACTTCAGCAGTGATCACAAGTCTCTCCATAGGGAGAGAGAGTGCACCGTAAAGCTATTTTTAAGTAATCGTCATTATCTGTTGCCTTCCTGTATCGAATTGTCAGCTGTTCTGCGCTTTTTCATGGCCCCACTGTATTTCGCCTTGGCTTTGCCTTAGCGTTTTTTTCTACACAGTAGCTAATCATGTCAGCACCATGGCGAGCCATGATTTTATTTTAATTTTGATTTAAGGATTTTAAAACAGTAATGATCTGTAGCAAAAATCATGAAAGTTAAATCATGAATTATGGAAATTTGTTATAAAAATCATAAAAGTTGGAAGTTTGCACAAAGGTCCAAGTCACACTGCACATATATTCTGTTGTATATACTGTAATGTTATATTGATATATTGCTGTAGTGATACAACAAACTAATTTTGTTGTATCACTACAATGACAATAAAGTCTCTTTACTTTCCTTTTTAAGCTTTAAGCATCTGCATGGCCTTGCTTTAAAAGTCTAAACAATCTACAAAGCAACTTCACAGAATGAACAAAAAAATCTGAAAATTTGTTTGAAAAATTTCATGAAATATGTATAAACCATTATATAATTAATATAAAATAACTACAAATAAGATAATGACAAATAAAATGACTACATGTAATTTAATGCTTTTAGCTGTTACAGGATTAAAATCCAGCAACATTATTATTTGATTTTAGATGGGTACATCACTATTTCTGATAAATAATAGTTAAATCACTACTTTAAAAAAATATTAGTTAAATAAAACGTAAACAAATACAACAACAAAATTAATTAAAGGACCTAACCTTAACACATACTATTCCAGAGGTGAGGCATACTGTGATGTCATACCCTGATCGAATAACTTCATTTCACTTATTTTAGCTTTACATACATAATTAGCCAGCTGTTACAATTTGTATCAGATAAAACGTCCCATGTCCCGTGTAGAACGCTATGTGACTCTGGGAATATGCATAAGCATGTGATGTCCTGATGTCTCCTGTTTCTTTTGCTTGGCTTATGTACATTAGGGACACCCATGGCCCTGAAGGTTCTGCCCAAAGCATCAACACAGCTGAAAGGATTTCTGCGTGAGTACTGTATCTCGCTCCACCTGTCCTGCCACCCGTGCATTGTGGGTCTGTTTGGAATCGCCTTCCAGTCCAAAGAACACTATGGATTTGCTCAGGAGCTGGTGGTCGGACGTGACCTGTTTGCTATCATCAAACCGCGGGTCAGTCCTATCAAGTTGGACAAACACCCACACACTTGTGATAGCTGTTCAATAACGTTTAGTTTGTTTTAATAAGGGGGAACTTGGATAATTAAGCGATTTTATACTACAGTTCTGTTAACCTCTCATTTTTGATCAGGCTGAAGCTGTTGGTCAATTAACAGTTAAAAAAAAATCTAATTCAAATAAAAAGTTTATTTGTCATATACTGTACACAGCCATACACAGTATGATATGTAGTATGAAAAGCTTATACATTTGCTCATGACCTTAAAAGAAGTAAGAGAAATACATTGCACTGGAGAGGATGATTTAATTGAAAAGAGAATATTCCAATAAAGTAATAAGGATATGTTTTTTTTTTAAATACATAATATAAATAAACTTATTTTCTTTTTAAAAATTATTAAAAAGAAAGATTAAGTTGAAGAATTTGCAAAAATAATTAAAATAAAAATTTAATTATAATTAAAATAAAAGAGCTTAAAGTGTATAAATTATGCAGGATAAATTACAGACTGTTCAAAAACGAATCTATCTGTAGTTTATGTGAAAAATGAGCAGTGTGTAAACGAGAACAAAAAATGGTTGTTGGAGCAATGCATGGGGAATATGCAGATGTGCAAAATAATTATTCATGTTAATGCAGTTAAGCTTTTTGAAATGCTAAACAAAATGTAAGATTTTTCTGAAAATAAATAAATACCATACAATACAATAATAAGAATAAGAATAAACAATAACAATGAGTGACAAATGAATTATTATTATTATAATTATTATTATTATTATTATTAATATTATAAATAATAATAATAATAATAATAATAATAATAATATTATAAATATTTTGTTCTAAATCTAAAAGGTGATTCTAGTTATTTATAGTTCTTTTTCATTACTTTTAAGATGTAGATAATATCTTCCAAGTTTTGTAAAGTAAGATTTATAACTAAAATGCTGTAAAATCCAGTAGCAAACAGAAATTATAGAAATAAAAGCAACAGTGGCTTGAAAGACATTTCATAAAATAAAGACGGCTAGTCATGTCATTACTGCTACATTATAACCAACAACAAACAGCAGAATAAAAATAGTACTATGACAAAGAAAAGATTTTTACTTAGTGCCCCCACTGACACACACACACACACACACACACACACACTTGGTGTGATAGTAATCACGTCTCTGACGGGTTGTTGGATGAATGCACAAAGTGCATACTCAACACACAGTTCAACAATGTGTGTATAGCCTGGGAGGAACTCGGAGCGTGTGAGTCATCAAGCCCAACAGCTGTCCTTCTTCCTTTGGCTCAGTGAAGTTTGAAACTTTAAACTCCATGCAAGAGCCACGAAATGTAAAATGGGTATCTCATAGTCCCTTGTGATGTTGTAAATGAAGACGAGTCCATGGTCAGGAATTTTGTTAAGGGCATTTATTACACTTGCTTTATTGTTTGACAAAATTTTTAAATGCATGATATCATAAAAAGCTTAAATGACAGAATTATGTCCTGCATCAACAGCTTGGTTTTGGTTAGCATAAATATGAAGCCTATCTGACAAACACTGGACACAAGGCAAGGATAAACTCTACTGTCTAACCCAGTGCATTACATATAATATATTCACGTCTTTAGTTCACTGGTCTCCAATCAGTCGACATCAGTGAGCTGAGCAATAAGCTGGGAAAGGGGTGTTCTTACACAAGGTCACATTAGGGGTGACGAAAAATATGGATAAATTATGTAAAAAATTGGTTTACCTTGTACAATCTTACTGGAGACCCCTGAGAGTGTCTAAACATCATTTAAAAGTGAATTTTACATATCAGGTGTCCTTTAAATCATTTTAAAGAGGCTTCCATCTTTCCCCCAGATCGGAATCTCGGAGAGTGTAGTGAAGCGCTGTGCCGTGCAGGTAGCCAGTGCCCTGGAGTTCATCCACCACCTGGGCTTGGTGCACCGTGACATCAAGCCCGAGAACGTGCTGCTGCTGGACACCCAGTGCCGCCATGTAAAGCTGGCTGACTTTGGATTGACACAAAAGCGAGGCACTCTGATCCGTGTCATCTCAAGCACACTACCCTACATGGCCCCAGAGCTGTGTGCCATGGTGGCAGAGGATGGCCAGGAAAATCCTAAAGCTCCACCACTCAGCATACAGCCCAGCCTAGACACTTGGGCATTTGGTGTGCTGCTTTTCTGCATCCTTACAGGTTTCTTCCCCTGGGAGAATTGCACAAGCCATGACAGCTTCTATGATGAGTTTGCTGAGTGGCTGCAGGACCCAGAGACCACAGAAATCCCGACACAGTGGGGGAGATACACGCCGGAGTGTATGGAGATGTTCACCAAGCTGCTGGCACTGGAGCCTAAGAACAGATCCACAGCTGATGTGGTAAAAGAGTATGTCGGGAAGGACTGGCTGAGGGCAAATCAAACAAATGGACTGGTGGGTGAAAGTGAATGAGTGACCACCACGGCAACACTGAGCGGCCAAAGCCATAGTAGCCCGGTTTTGCAGTAATGCCTTCATGTGGCATTCCAACAGAAGATTGGAAGATTTAGTGAGAATTTGTTAAAGCACACTTCATCCAAACAATGTGGAGGAAAAGGTTTTTGAAATCTCTTCACTTGATTGGATAGCCATATTTTCTGTACTATAAATAAAAATATATATTTTTTAACTTTATAATCTAGAATGTTATGAATGAATAGTTTTTATGTCCTAATATACTAAACAACAGCATGAACACGAATAAGCAGGACTTTGCATTTTAAATGAGTAGAATAACAGTTTGATGTTTTAATGTGTTAAAAAGGGAAAATCTATTGATTTAGAATATTTAATAATGTTAAATAAAAACAATAAATATATATTTGTTTTTTAATAATGTATATGTCTGAATATTACTGCAATAATTGGTTTAATAATTGTTTTCAATATTAACTTTCACTTTTCTCGACTTTTCCGGCAAAAAAACATATAAAAACGGCTAAAAAACGTATACCTTGTAAATAAAATGCAGATCTATACTTATCCTACTGGACACATTTTGGATTTACAGTATATGCTAAATTTATTATTTTTTTGTTATTATTCATTTTTGTCCAGTAACTACACATATGTACATAAATTACCATTTAAATTTGCACTGAAAAATTACAGGAAATTGGGTCTCATGCAAGCTGTGTTATACGAACAAACATTCTCATCCATTTATTCTGGGGATTCACCAGTATTTCCTTATTTTTCTTTACTCTTAGTTAGGAGATTTTACAAGTGGTTGAAAGACAGCTATTTGTTTGTATGGTTTGTAGGTTTAAAATTTTAAAACATAAACAATGCATCATATAATTAAATGATTTAATGTTTTTAGAGGAATTATAATATGTGGATCATTTAATTTGTGAGTGAAAGAGATCCTATTGGTCAATTGATCCCAATAACGGCTATAAAACTCTTGTTTGCATGCATGCATTCTGCTTTTGAATGGCTGACATTGCTGTTAGATGCTTCGGCCTCCAGGGCTTATGCAGAGAGCACGTTTTTTAGAGATTTGATGAGATGGATGAATGGCTGCTCAGCCGCTTCGGATTGCTGAAAGGACTCGGAACACCACTATCCTCTTCAACTGTTATAAAACAAACTCAGCTTTATAAAACTCTAACATAGGTGACAGAGGTTATGCCTTCACTCCATGTGCCATCAAAGCAGTTTTGTTTACTCAGCAGTGTGTTCTTCTTCTTGTTCTTCTTTGTTTTTGTTTAATGTTGGTTGGAATCCATTAAGTTACATTACTGCCAACTGTAGGTCTCATTCTCGTAAACCCAATTTTCAAATCCAGCCATCCTTAAAACGTCTAGGGCATCCTTCTCTGATTTCGTCTTGTCTTGTCTTCAGCAGTGTGTTCCTGGGCTGACACGGCATTCACAGCGTCACAGATCTTCTCCCGGTGCTGCGCTTTTGATTTACCTTTAATGCAAGCGCTCGCGCTCTGGAAAATCACATTTTGTTTAGTTTAATTTAGTTTTTTTTACTTCTACTTGTCTCCAATTCTTATGCCGATTGCACATTATTATTATTATTATTATTATTTTATATCATTGTATTTTATATAAAAATTCAATAAAAAATTAATAAGTACACATTTGAAATAATCAACTAATTTTTACACACCATTTAAGTAACTGTCCGTTGATGTAATATTTCACTGGACAGTTAATAAAATGGTGCATTAAAATTATTTAATTCGATACTTAAAATAACTGTCACATTTATAAGTGCACACATTTCAGGAGGTTTATTTTGTGAATGAACTGCAATAACATACATTATATTTTTGTATGTTGTTTATTTTTAGCTTTCTTAGTGCATGAAAAATGAACTGCCTTTATACTTTGCCAAGTTTCCTACTATGACCCTGGGAAAAGCATGATAATCATTACCATGTGTGACAAACATAATGTATTATACTGTATACTCCACTGTAATGTATGCTAATAATGTATAGTTTTCAATGCACGAGTGCAGTTTAAATATTATTTCACTTGCCGTTTTAGTAATTAGTTCTATTATTCATCTATTATTCATTTGTGTTAAACAATAAACCTGATTGACTTTACCAGCTCTTGACTTCGTCAATAGATAATCAGTGCAATGCATCCTATATATTGTTAGAAGGCAGATTATATTACTAAAAGCTTTGAAGTGATCTACATGCACAAACGAAACACACACACATGTACTTTATACCCCGTAGCCTTTCGCATTAAATAATGTGTTGGTATCCACTGCAGCTGGCAGGCCAGTGATGGACGATCTGTTGGTGTGTCTTGGCACTAGTGCTGCTGGCATGTGTGTGTGTGCTGCAGACCAGGGGACTGTTTGGCTCATCATGCGCACTTTGTAGCATTTTTCACGTGTTACACCGACCAGGATTGAATTTCTATCATGGTATATGGACACCAAGCTCGCTGCACCCCTTCATGGGTGTCCATTGAGAAATAGCAAAAAAGCCACACGTGAAGAACATCTTGACATTGCCGTGAATATAAATCAACACCCTGACTGTTTTTTTTTTTTTTTAATGCCATAGCTGTAGACCTGTCGTAAACTTAACACGCTGACATGGAGAGGCAGCTGTGTTAGAAAGAGTCGTCCTATATTCTATTACAGTAGCTTGCAAATAACCACTTTTGTGACAGGAAAATAGATCTGTTTTCATCACACTTAGATCACGTACATGTGTAGACGTTATACACCAACGTATGTCTTAATAATAAACTTGATGAGCTATGCTGTTTGTTTCTGGAAAGCTTTTTTTTTTTCTAGGCAACGCCAGATGAGATGGGATGAAGTCATCATAACACCCTTGAGCGCAGCTGTTTTAATTGATACTTAACACTTACACTGTGTGAAGTGAATGGCTGTCTACTATGAACCTACTGGATAACCTTTTATAGTTCCATATACAAACCCATCGGTTGCAATAGAGCACAAAGATGTTTAAATGTAACAAAGGCAGAATTAACGGAATTAACTTTTTATAGAACTTTTCTGTAGAAAAGAAACCTATTGCTATCTTAAACAGTTCCTCAATTCCTCTCATCCTGTTTAGGGTCATGGAAGGCCTGCAACTTGTCCCAGTGAAAAAGGGCACTAGGCAAGGTACACCTTAGTGTGCACACTACAGTCAACTTGGAAATGTCAATCAGTTTAATCTGCATGTCCTTGGACAGTGGAAGGAAACACACCAAGCACTATGGGGAAACACGTAAACTCCATGCACACAGACCCAAGGTGGGACTTGAACCCCAACACCGGAGGTTCAAAGCCACAATGCTAACAATTATGCCACCATGCCGCCATCTTATACTACTACTACTTTTTTTTCGGCTACTCCCGTCAACGGGTCGCCACAGCTGACCATACAAAACGTACACACAATTTATGCTGCCATCTTTTACAATTGTATATACAATTACAAATGCAATTAATCAAATTTAAAATGGAACAAAAGAGAGACATAATCAGGGGTCGAGTCAAATTGGATCAGGGCCAACTGAAAATAGACCATTAGCAAAGTCTTTTTATGGGCCACTTTACGTTGGACAGTTCCAGTAATGGATGCTCATAAACCTTTCTGCCCGGTTGGTGCTTACATCTTGTTGACCTCAAATAAATCATGGCGTGTGAGTGGCCATATTTAAGTTTACCCCTCACCCATTTCTCTGATTAGTGGCTTGTCAAACAAGTCCTGAAAGTTAAAGCTTGCTAGTTTAAAGAGAAAAAAAAAATCAAAGGATTACTATGATGAACGCTTGTGCAGTGCTTGTTCTTTATAAACCTTTAAACAACAGCTGAGGTGACATCACACTACATGATGTGTGCACACACTGTCTCTTACAT
Organism: Clarias gariepinus; assembly: GCF_024256425.1. NCBI lineage: Eukaryota > Metazoa > Chordata > Actinopteri > Siluriformes > Clariidae > Clarias > Clarias gariepinus. Next base: position 6,405,667 of record NC_071108.1, on the reverse strand, counting down.
GTCATGTGCAAGCAAAAGTACATGTACTTTAATGCTCCACTTGCATTCAATCCCTGTTCATGGTGTCCCAGCGGGCTTAGCAACAGATGCTTGGGCCCAGAAGCATAATCTTGTGATGAGAGAATGGATCCTAATGATTGATATTGTCATTGTAACCTATTAATAAACCTTCAGATATACTCTGTTATGGAAAATAACCACAACTGCAGTAGTAGGGTCACCAGTTTATCCATCTCACCATATGCAAAGCTGGGTGTAATGAACACCATTTTAATCCATCTTTTCTGTCCTGTGGAAAAAATATCAGGCAAGATGACAGGTTAAATTTGTAAAGACGCTTTATTAAAGCGTTAAGTCGTATAGCTGGAACATTTGGTACCTTTCTCAATGAGGGCTCCCGTAGTTAAACATGTGCAGCAAGCTTTCCAGTCACAACACAATGCAATGACAATTTTTGAGACTACTGCTGTAGAAATAGTTAAAAGGTTAAAAACAATCTGATCAACTTTAATGTAATCAGTGATATTATTATTTCAGGTCAGCAGAACTTTCTGCCTGACGTACTGTATTAATACAGAAGAAATAAAATGTTGTAAGATTGAGTATTTTGCACCTTGTTTGCACCAGGTTGTACTTCTTTTATCAGCTAAATACACTCCCTGTCCGGTAATCAGAAAGTGAATCACGAATGAGAAATCGAAAAAGTAGATCGGAAAGTAGAAAGATGAAGTTTTGTCTTAAAATGATTCCAGCGTGCTAAAATTCACTCATACCACTTCAGCGCGGTTATTTCTAATCTCAGTTTTAGTATTTAGTTTAACGTTTTTAATTAATATCTATTGGTGCAGGTATTTGTTTACATCGAGCAATTGGCTTATTTTAAAGTAGATTATTAAAACCTTCTCATCTATCTGTCAATGTGTTTTCTTTATGTTTTCATGACCATTTACATTGGTAGTTCTCAATGAAGGCATTAAAACTAAATTAAAACTCACTGAAGAATATAGTTCAGTTTTCAGTTATTTCACCTTTTTTTGTTAAGTACATAAGTCCACATGTGTCCATTCATAGTTTGATGCCTTCAGTGAAAATTTACCAATATAAATGGTCATGAAAATAAAGAAAACACATTGAATGAGTGAAGGTGTGTCCAAAGTTTTGGCTTGTACTGTATGAAACGTAAAGATATCATTAAAACAACGAGTTCTAACCAACGTACAGACAAAACATTTATTGCATTTATATACTGTAGGTGAATTTTTATTAATATTCAACACATAGTCCTGAGCATTATGTCGTCATAAACAACACTTTGTAAGCTTATTAATTTTTATTAAAAGTTGTTCTATATTGACTTTTATCTGGCTGTGTTGCTCTGTTTAAGCTACTAAGCGAACTAGCTTCTAACAGAAGGATGAATCCCATGTCGGACCCATAACGCCAGATCAAGGGTACGTATTTTTTGAACAAAGGTAAACCTTAGAACACAAGCCTTTCATTTAACACTATTTAAATTTGAATTCAACCCCAGAACCCAGAAGTTAGCTAATAAGTTGTACTGTATAATTGGAAATATAAAGTAAATCTCGTAAGTATCACATCACTGTCCACCACCTCCATGGCTACATAGTAACGATAAGGATTTAAAACTAATTTCACCCCTGTTAATTACACTAACTGTCAATCGTCAACTTCACCAGTTGTGGTTAGTTAGTTTCGCCACTCATGGAAAGATATGTTGTGGTGGAGCAAAATAACTGCTAAAATAAATAGTTCCTACAGCTGCAACACAGCTGTGCTGATAATCAGCATACCAGCACTCAATCTTGTGTGATTTTGCTAAATAACAAAGGAATTTTTTTCCCTATCATGTGTGGAATGCTACAGTACGGTATTTGTCTTACACTATATATTACAAGGTGGTATCAAAAAGTTTCAATATTGCTATTTTTACAAAAGTATTTTATGACTTATTACATAGCCTACTTATTCATACTTTATTATTATCTGGCGAGTAGGGTGCGAATGTTCTCAGGCTATCATCATGCAGACGTTGACATATGGTTTCAACATTTTTGGGGGTTGAGGTCTTCCTGAACTTAAGTTGTTTTACAATGATGTTCTTCTGCTTTTGAGCATGCATGCCACTCAAAACAGCTCGACCGACTCATTGCAGCATTGCCGAAAACTTGATGAATCATGTCAAACGTCTCTGTGCCGTTTTTTTCTAGTTTCACACAGGATTTCCTGTTTGCTCAGCTCCTGATGTACACAGGATGATGTCTTTGGGCACACTAACTATCCGATTATATGGTTTACCAGGATGACACTTGGAAATAGACAACACATTTATACCAGTGGAAGTGTGATATTAACCTTGTAGAGTCTGTGGAAAATTTGTAGGGGCACCTAGGTACAGTAGCATAAGTGTAATGACCACTAGGAGAATATTTTTCTTGCAGACAGGCCTGTCACAGTAGAGGCCAGGTGTCCGGAGAGCCTTTACAGTATGTCATGGTAAAGATATTCATCACCTAGTGGGCCAGGTTCGGATTCGGAATCAAAGTTCTATGAAAAGTTAAAAACAAAATGGCAGTGGGGTCCAGTGATGGGGCATTAATGTCTAGTCAGCATTTATGTCTGGCAACAAGGACCTCTTTGAAAAGAGCATTGGACATATGATGAAGTAGGTAGAAATCCTTTCTAATGCAGTGGTGTTATGAAAAGCTTAAACAAAAATCGTGAAAATTTCACTTTGGACTAAATACTTTACTGTATAGAAAAAAAAAGGTTTGTGCAGATCAGCACATAATATAGATTATGTAGGTTATGTCACTAATGCATTGAGGAACTGAATAGAAATTAATATAAAAAAACAGGTATTTGATATTATGTAGGCTGAAATTTAGTCCATGTGTTATAAATAAGCAGTTCATTTCTAAAGTGATAAGCTTAAAGCAATAGAACTAAAAGCACCTTTGAAAATTCCGTTAGTGTCCCAAAGGAAGTGTAAAACAAATGACTGATCGGCATCTTAACCCCAGTATAACCTCTGGAATGTTCCGGGGTACTATTCTGAGGTCCTGTGCCCTAACAGAATGTCGCTTTGGTCTATGAGCACTGTGAGTATACACAACACTGTAAACACCATTTTATAATAACCTGGGTGACTATGTGGCTCAGTGATCATAATAAACTTGGAATATCAATAACCCTGCAAACTAAATACGTTTTCCTACTATCTTTTGAACGATTGACATCTGGGTTATCACTTAAACAACCACTATTCCTATCTGTTACATCAAGATCTAAGTCTATATTCATTGAGTGTTGATTAGAGAAAAGTAGTCGAAAAATTGCTAAATGACAATCAAAGATATAATTATGTATTTATGTATTTAATTATTTGTTCATTTGTTTATTTTTCTTAATCAATGTACATGTTGTATATATAAAGAAGATCATTAGGGCTACCATTAAAAAGGTATTTGAGTTCTGACTTTTTACACAAATTTCTGAATTTAATCTGATAAGGAATTCTGAGACAAACAAAATAAAAAATTCTGAGATTAAAGTCAAAATTCCAGAAGGAACATAAATTCAGAACTCAAATGTAAATAAATTCCTTTTTTAATACTGTATATAATGTATAAGCATAATCAACTTATCGGCATGTTCAAGTCAAATTCCCCAACATGCTACTTCATGAAGGCTATTTGGATAAATAAGACATTGTCCTTTGACACAGTTTACTTATTTGTGTCCCATTTGTCAAGTCTTATCTGGTTGTAGGGGAAGCAGGGACATTGCCAACAGTAAGCATTTGATTGGATTTGATATGTATCATAATAATGTGAGCTATCTTGGTTAAGGTTGAGTAAACAGTCTGCATAATTATTTACCTAACTGTGTAAGGTTATGTAAAAATGGCCAAGGACATTTCAAAGCTCATAGATAAGTCAGTTAAATTTAAGTCATAATTTTAAACAAGCACTCAAAGTTAAGTTTTTATTAAAACAAACTTGAAAACATGCACTAGCTTAATACAATCTTATGCAATTTGCAAAATTTTATAAATATCGGGAAACAGCTGGAACAGCTGCTATTATTTGTCAAAACACACCCACCACTTCTACTTTAGTCATATTTTAGACTTGCAGAATGACTGGGGCTTGGAATTAAGATGCCTAAGAATGTGAGTTGTAAGGTTTTCTTTAGTGAGTTCTTTCGGGTACTAAGAGTTGCAGCTGTACTACTAAACACTAAAAACACTCTAAGCATTTATACTAATTTGCCTTAGAAAGTGCTGAAGTTTCTTTATGTTATTAGAGTGTGACAAATTCTCAACAGTTGCTTCCTTTTATTGGCCAAGTTAATTCCTTCTGGACCTCTAATCTTAGCCAGAAAATAGCTGAATTGTTTGTGAAAGTTAATTTATTTATTTTTTTTAACTTTTGGAAATAGATAAGTTTTTTTTAATTAATTGAGTACTGAATATCATTATTATAGGTTATTAGAGATGGCAGAGCATGTTCATTAATAGGCAATTAATGTTTGAGTGACATGTTAAGTTGTGCATTGACCAGGCCATATGGCATTAGTAAATACTCATAATAACCTAATTAAAAAAAATCATTGCATGTTCACTAATCCACTACTTCACTAATATAAATTAATTTAAGGGTTTAATATAAGATTATGGGCTGTGATTTTTGGTCTGTGTTTTAAATCTGATTTGGATAGCTGTAGGAAGACAGTAGAGTGTGTATAGTAATGGGATGGAGTTAAAGAACCTTGGGAGGCCGAAAAGACATGCAGCGGCATTCTGTAATAGTTGCATGGGATCATCTGGTGCATATGGAGCAGACTTGCCAAGGGCAAACTTAAGTCATCCAGATTCAAAAAGACAAGCGACTGAAGTGCACCTGAGTGGCCTCTGTGGTTAATAATGGCTAGACCCCTCCAATGTTATTAGAGGTAATGCAAGAATGAGTGTGCCAGTTTAGCAACGTGAGGCAAGAAGTACAGTTTGTTGCCCATGGTCAGTCAAGGTTGTACACAGTAGCAGAGGGTGAGATCTGATATTTGTCTGGGGAAATCACAAGATCTTATCTTGGGGATGCTTTTCCAGGGATGTGCACCAGCTGTCTTATGCTAAGGTTAAGTTTCAGCTGATGAAGCTGCATTTACTGTGAGATCGCAGCCAGACATGCTGAGAAATTTTACAGAAACTTGAGTATCTGAGGGAGAAAAGGAGAGTTGAGTGTCATGAGTATATCAATGGTTTGAAAACCCATGTTGATGTATATTATTTCAACAAGAACATGTGTATAGAGGGAGAGCAGAAGAGGACCCACTACTGAGCCCTGTGGGAAACCAGTGGTAAGTCTGCATGGAGCAGATATAAATCTCTGGCCTGTCACTTGATATATCCATCGCTCTAGGTAAGACGCATACCATTGCTATGCTCTGTCATGAATTCCAAGACTTATGAGGATCACAGAAGAGTGAGTTATTATGTAAACGGCTGCTTACAAGTCAAAGAGGATCGGGAATGATGACAGTTTGGCTGATCTAGAAGTACAAAGCCTAGCTGTAATGGCCACATGGGTAGTTTTAATGGAATTTCCTGCTTAGAAGCTAGTCTGTTTGAGAGTTTAGAAGTTAGTTCGGATAAGAAAGATTTGGGATGGTGATCATAAACAACATGTTCAAGGATTTTAGAAAAAAAAGTGATACCACATTTTAAAATAATTATGATAAAATAAGGTAATGACACAACCAACAACAAGAAAAGCAATTAAATAGATTAATGAATTGTTTTTAATAAACAGTTCTACTTACTCTGTTGCATTTTTGATCTAAAAGAAATACGTTTATTGGGTCTGAGTGACAGCTTTGTTAGTGTCTGAAATTGTTCAGACCCTGAACCCGAAAAATATTGTGAGTCAGCAGAGGAACTGAGGAACTGGGATTTCTGGCCTGCTAACCTTCTTTAGTGGTGAGGGATCAATGCTTATGGTCCTTCCATGGGATTGGTGAAGAGCACTCAAATGCTTACCAGAAGTCCAAGGGTAGACAGGCATTATATAGCCTTCGTGAGATGGAACTGGGATGTAAAGGTTTAAGCGCAACAGTCTTTTTGGCTATACTGGTTTTAACTCCTATTAAGTCCTTCCTGAGAGACTTAATAGGCTTAAGTCCACACCTGATCATGAGGACAGTGATGGGACGAGACAGGATGATATCAGAAAGTTGTCGCAGTTCTCACAATGTTGGGAATGTCATTATATTCAATATAGGAATATGGAAGGCCAAGATAGACATTTGCATGTACAAAGATTAAGCAACCACAGATCTGGTACAGACACATATGTACAAATATAATAATTTTATATGAGGCATACAGGATGAAATTGAGAAAATGGCTTCTTGTGCTGTAAATCAAACTATAAGAATGTTAGAGCCATACAGTTTAATATACAGCATCAGAGCCATTCTTCATTCTGTCCATTTATCATAGACCCTTTCTAATAAATAAATAAATAAATAAAGCAAATAAAAATGTGGAAAAAATATAGATAGATATTTGTATTTCTTATCTTTTTTTTTTTTTTTGAAAATAGATTTATTCAGACTGTTTCAGAAATATGTATTTACACTGTGGGGGTTAGGATTAAGGCAAGATAGACTCAAATCCATAACAACCATGTGAGAAACTCGTACAAGGTTATAAAATAGAAACAGGAGGAAACAAAGGCAAAAGAAAAAAGGCAGTTAATAGACAGTGTGAATAATAAAGGTTGACAAGGAGATCGAAAGACAGGCTGAGAGGTATAATACGGTCAACAATTATTTCAGCCAGTTTTAAAAGAAGATTTTTTGCACAATGCAGGGATATATGGTTCCTGCAACTTTGTGTATAATACATATTTCAAAACAACAGTTTGATGAATGTTAATAGTGAAACAAACACATATTTTTTAAAATGCAGGAGAGAACGATGATAATAATAATAATAATAATAATAATAATAATAATCCTGATTACAGCCATGTCTATATATATATATATATATATAGTATGAGGGGTGTTTAAATCAAACCAGGATTTTTGATTGTGCAGAACACCAGAACACAGTTATGGGAGTAAAAACTCTTTATTTCTCTATATAATCCCCTACTACACTAATGCACTTATCCCAGGGTTTCAATAAAGCTTGATTACCATCAGAGTAGAAAGTTTTCGCAGTGTACCATAGCCATTATTGGACTGCCTGCTTCACATCTGGAATACTGGTCTCCCAGGAACTCCTTTAATGGCGCAGACATGTGGAAATGGTTCAGAGCAAGATCAGATTTTATAGTGAATGTGACAATAACTCCTAAGCGAGTTCCTGTAATGTGCAAGTGGTTTTGGGAGGTGATTGTGTGTACAGTTCCCACAGACAGATGCGTCTCCTCTGCAAGTTGGGGACAAGGTATTTGGTAGGCGTTCTAAAATAAAAAAAATTGTGTACCGTTCAAATATTTAATTGCAGCTAAGAGTCGAATTACTGTACTGTGTTTGCCGTCTTTTATAAATGTCAATAAGTTTTACACCTTAATTCACGATAAATTACATTACAAGTTCTGGTTTGACATGAACACCCTTCAAGTCGATGATAAACCCTAGCATTGCATTTATTTTTCAATATTCAGTATTACAAGTTTGAATGGTGTAAACACAGTTTAAGCAAATTTTCCTGCACATTACAAGAGCCAGTATTTACAATTATGACACATTCATATGTTGCTATTTGCGATTACGCCAGTGCTTTTGAGCATAATGTAAAGTATATATTTGTTTAGGTGAAATAATTTTCATGCCTTTAAAAGGAAAAAAAATGTCCCAATCTAAGTAAAAAATGCCCCTGATTACTCATCTTCCTGAGACTGGGCCTCATCATTAGAGACCAGTAATGCTGATGATGGACCAGGGACACTGAAGCCGTCTCTTTGCTCACTGTCCACAGTCTGGAGTGAAAGAACATCATCATAATCCTCCTGTGACTCCACTTCAGCTTCGAATGTCACTTCATCTGTGAAGGTCATGGGAATAACATCTCATTCTAATTATCTACTTTTTTAGTTGAGAAATAAGGAATGTTACAGTACCAAGTAAGTTGTCAGGTCTGGGTGGAAGGCTTGGTTCGGTGGGGCTGCTGTCTTCTGGTTTGACGTGTTTTTCATCAACATCGTCGTATTCAGTCCCAGAGGAGTCTTTACTTGTCCTCATGTTCTCCTCATCATGTTCAAAGCCGCTTACTGTCATACCAAATATTAATAAGAACACAGAATGTGACACAATGTAAGGTGGAGTTAAAAGTACAAAATAAAGAGAAATTAACAGTATTTTGGAGAAACAAAAAGACTCTGTATTGTATCATTGGGTTTAGTTTTTTTCCTTTTAAGTTACTCAGAAATTTCTTAAAAAATAATTATCACACTTCAATTATTTTTCTGTGCATCTTAACTTTGTAAGATGATAAAGTTTGGTAAGTAAAATGTAATAAACTATGTTGTAATAAAATAAATAAATAAATAAATAGGCAGTAACACATTATTATTCAAATGTTTATTATTTTCCAATAATGCAACCATGAAGAAGAAGAAGAAGAAGAAGAAGAAGAAGTAACATGTATAATTCCTCTAATACTACAGTGATTTACTAGCACTACCAATTATATTTATTACTCATCTTATTGATCAGTTAATAGTTAGATTACTTTATACTGTATTAAAGTTTCATAGAATGACAATGTTGTGGGACATTTGTGAAACATTAAACTAAACTATGATATTTACTAAATGGAAATACTTGAAGAAAAAGTATTTGGTATAAATACTAACTCGGCCATCTACAGCTGGTATAAACTTTTTTTTTTAATAACTTTTTATACGGTCATTTACTCATTGATAGTTCACTTTAATAAGACACTTTACAATGTCACATATTTATATTTTTAGCTATGGACCACTGCACAAATCACTTTAATAAGTCACTTTACGAAGTCACTTTTTATTTATATTTGCACACCCCAGCCATTTCTAAAATTCAAAATTTCTGTTTTTGACAAATTCCTAGTTCTTTTCTATATTTCTATATTTGTTATATAGATTTTTTGTTCTTATATTGATATTTTGTTCTTATTTGTAACGTATATTTTAATTTGTACATTTTGTACACAGTACATTTCACTAGTTCTCTTATTTTCTAACGTATTTCTTTTATTACAGTATATTTTACTTTGTACAGCATATTTTACTAGTTCATTTTATTTTTTACGTATTTCTTTTATTTATATTTCTTACTTATGTATAAGCTTTCATTATTTTTTAAGGTCACAGTCGTATAAGCATTTCACTGCATATCATACTGTGTATGACTGTGTATGTGACAAATAAAATTTAAATTTAAATTTTATACACCTTGAGTCGTGCAAATATTTACTCCTCTTTAAATGTATCCCTTATTTTAATTTTAATGATTTTCAACTTTTCCCTATGATTAAACTTAACCTTTAAACGTCAAAAAAAAATTTTACTACTTCCACTTTTCCCTGAATATTATACAGTACTCATAATTTTATTTAAGCTCGACACTTTATTCAAGCTGGATCACTTAAAGTACTATAACTTTAACAGCTTTGATTAAAATGAATAAATGTAAATGATAACTTACCCTTACTCTGGTTATCCTCCATCTGGTTCTCACTGGTAACAACATTGTCATAATCTTCCACTTTGAACATATCTAATGTTTAAAGATAAGCTTATAGGTGAATGATTTACTGTGTACAGTATCATAAGGGTCAGGTATCACTTTTAATGTAACAATTTTAATGAAATTAAAGTCATTTAAAATTTTAAAATCTATTTTCATCTTTCCACCAATCTGACTAAATGATCATTTGAAAAGTTTTTTTAGGACACTGTGCATTACCTTTTTCCTTTAAACTTTGCATTTCATTCTCGCTCAACTCCACATCAGGGTTTTCATCTGAAAACTTGAAGCTTACTGTAAGAAAAGCAGTATTTAAAAAAAATGAAATTTAGCATGTTTTAATGCAGGAGACTTTTTTTTTTTACATGGGATGGTATGTTTTGTAAAGGACAAATTCATGCATAAAATAAAATTATTCTTATTATCTTGCTTGTCATTATTAAAAAATAATATTGAGAATGTCATTATAATTTGAATTTCATTTTTTTCTCAATACTTTTGTCTACCACTGTAAAAGGTAAATGCTCCAACACAAAAGTATGGCCAAAACAATTCCATTTCAATACATAATAATAGTATTATTCTAGTAATATTAGATTGTTTTGTAGTAGTAGCTCGAGAATTACATCTTTTGCACTGGTTTTCCTTACAAACATATAACATATTTTTTAATACATTTTCATTCTGCTTATACTCTGGTTATTTGTCACTAAGGTTTAGCCTCTTTTTTTCCCCCTGCACAGCCAGGGACCTCAAAGGAATGAACCAAGATGTCCACCTAGTGGTTGACTACATCTCAGCTGGTTTATTTATTAATTTAGCATATAACTAAACTACTTTAATTATGAGCATTAGGAATTGTTTGATGTCATTCTGTATATTAGTATAGTATTGTTGTTATTTCATAGTTTTTCTTTTTGTTGTGTAGTGTTCCTCTGTGTTACTCATCTGTAAACGTCTTTATTTTTATTTGAATTGAATGTAAGTCATATATTTTTACCTGAGAATAGTTAAACCACATGTTTTTATACTGTACACCCCAGTATGATAACAGTAAAAGTGAGTTGGATTAAAATGCATTTTATAAAATGTACAGTGCAGATTTGCAGATTTACAGATACGGCATTTGGCACACGCCCTTATCCAGAGCAACTTTTTAAAAATCTTATTATACTGTACATCTAAGCAATTGAGGGACTTTCTCAAGGACCCAATGGTGGCAACTTGGTGCTGCTGGGGTTTAAACCTGAGACCAGGGACCTGGAACAATACTGTGGCAAAGGGTTTGAGCCTCCCTTCATTTTGTTTCCAAAGAGACAGATTTTCTTCCTTTTTTAAAATAGTCTTGAGGAATAATAATAAAAAAACATCCAACTTAAGGCATGAACCAGTGAGAAACAGGTGCAGATGATGACAGATGATCAGGCCGGTGATTAGTATACTGGTGATGCTAAATGATGAGCGGTAAATGAGATTGCTTGCGATTTAAATTTTAAATTCATTCGAGCAACATACTGTGTGCATACTGTATGTGTGTGTATATTTAGTTATTCTATAAATTATTGATTATTACAACTGCTTGATTATTATGACTGCTTAATTTTATGCGTTAATAAGAAATGGACAATAGATAACGGTATTACTGTAGGATTTAAATGGATCAACAACAACAACAACAATAAAAAACACCTTGTATTCACTTGCTTTGCTCTCACTGATCATAATCAGTTTTTTTATCATATATTATTTCATTATGTTATGGTGTCTGGACAGTTCGTTGAGCTACTTACATATGGTGAGGAAAGCTTTTCGCTTCCAGAACACAACCAGTGCAGCCACCAGCACCAGCACAAGTCCCACCACAATCCCTACAATTAGTCCGGTCTCTGGTGCAGATATCTCTACTGGAAGATTATATTCTGCAATTGCAAACATATACATAAATAGACTAGAGCAAGATATTGAAATAATAACTCATCTTCATAAAACATGACCATTTTTTTCTTTTAAATATAGTAGCATGTATAAAAGAACAATTCATTCATTATTTATGGATAATGTCAACCATATGTTACTGTATATACAGTACTATGGAAAAGTCTTAAGCCACTCCTCATTTCCTTAAATGAAACTAAATCATGTAGATTAAATTAAGGAAATAGGAACAAATGTTTTACTGTGACTGTGCTGCAAGGAGCCTAAAGATATCATTTAAAAACTGGTTATTCATGTAACAACCTCAGCAGCAGCTTCATTTCCCCCCTCGTCCATTCCAACCATTCACCATTCAGCCTCACCGGCCCGATCATCTTTTACCATCTGCACCTGGTTCTTACTGGTTCATGCTCTAACTAAATGTTTTATTTATCCTTAAACAATTCATAGATCACTGTGTCACCGGAACAAAAAACAAAACAAAAAAAAAAAAAACACACTCCACTGAAACTGCTCAGGTTCAGGTACTGGACTGAAAAACCAGAGACAAAGGCTTGTCAAAAATGAGAGCCAAAAATGTCTTTCATTGAACCTATTCTACAAGACTACAGTAAAAATAAATAAATAAACAAACAAACAAGTCTGGCTCTTTGGAAGCACCCTTAAGTGGCTCAAGGGTGACTCAAGACTTTTGCACAGTACTGTATGTCCCTGTGTAACATTACTGTGATTTTTCTGTTGTCAGAGACACTTCCAGAAAAGTTAAATATGAAACTTCAGCAGTGCTCGTGACTTGTAAATGATAGTAAGAAATCCAGCATAATGAAGAAGCGTAACATAATTACACACACTAACTACAGCATATCCAAACACTACACAAAATATAGTAACAAGTAAAACATGGCCATATAGAAACCAATAGTAAAAAAAAAAACATATATACTATATTCAAAAAAGACACTAACATACCATAGAAAGACAAAAAACAAACAAAAAATGTAGACCTATTCTTCACTCACCATCACAATAAATTACTGCAATCGTCCTGGTTTCTCGTGGCTCAAATTTGACACAGTGCTTTACATAATTCTGGTTCTTATCACACTTAATTTTTATGTCAATGGTGGTTTTATTTTTAATATTCCCAAACTTATTAGTACTGGCATTTCCACACTTCAGCTCATTACATATCCTATTTGCATCAGTCATGTTTTCTAGAGGTTGGACGAATTCCAACTTTCCCCGATAGTTCACTTGAAGCTTGCCTCCACAGGTGCTGCTGAAGTTCCATTTAAATGCCACTGTAAACAAACGGTACGAAATACTGTAATGCAGAGGAAATATATAAAACATGAAGCATATAAACAACGGGGAAAAAGGTGGTCATTTTCTGCTGGATAGACATCACAGAGAATATTGTTAATGTTCTTACTAGCACTGGTACAATGGTGTTTAAAAAATATCAGCAATTTCATAAGGGATATAAAATAATGTTGAGGTTTCACTTTCTCCTTCAAAAGCTTTAAAAGCCCCATCACACTCTGACAAAGACACTTTAAGCATCCTAAAAATAAGTACACTGCAGGAACTTGGTCAAAATGGGAAAAAAATTATTTGTTAAGTCTATTTCCTAGGCTAGTCCCTGTCAGATTCTCAATGAGTATATCACAATGTCCAGATCCAGTCAGAATGAATTAAGCTATTAGTGACATGGATGCGCTGATCATCAAAAACATCAGAAAAAACACAATATGTACTTAACGCGTTCTTCTACAACGTGCATGGAGGCACCATGATCATTGCACAAGCCTGAAGATGTTGTTGTGGGAGCACCATTGATGAAGCAACGATGCAGTGACATCCCTTTGACAACTCAATCAATGCGTTAAGTTGCGAAGTTCCTAAGATGTTTACGTTATGCCATTAACGTAACCAGTCAAAGCATCCTTATTGAGTCATTCCCACGTCTTGCTTCGATTACGTCTACTCCAGCTTTTTTTTTTCAACATGCCCATAAAAGCGTGGCAGATCCACATCAAAGGAGACAAAACTACGTCCTTACTGATTTCTCCTGCTTAAACTTACGGCCACCACGTGAAACCGCGTAAAAGACAGGGGTATTAGTAGTTAACAGATTATGGGCCAAACTTATTAACTGATATATAATTATAAAGGTCTTGACTAAAACAACATGCATGAGGAATCACAAAGGAGTTTTCATTTTCTGCAATGAAAAAGTATCCGAACTAGTGATTTTTTTCAGAAAGTAACGCTGTAATGTAACTGATTACTTTTTAAAGACAGTAATTTTGTAATCTTATTAGTTACTTTAAAAACTACTGTCCCCCAACACTGCCAACAACTATGCCACTACTAGATAGCTGTACGGTACTAGTTTTTAAAAACTAGGTGTTTACTATCTTTTTTTAATTAATTCAAACTGGTGTCTATCCAGCACAAAGCACAGGGTCCCTTGGGTCTTACTTGTACACGCCAACATGACACCACCATCCGTGCACTCATTTGTCCATGAATTGCACTGCTGAAGATTGCTTTCCTTTCCTGTGCAGCTTACGTAACGTGCTTTTCCTTTGTACGTGGTGGGAAAGGTCCTAAAAGACGTACTGCAGCCTCTTTGTTGACACAACTCATTGAACACGTGCCCCGTGTTCTGTGACTTGTAACACACAGGATCGTTCTTAAGTTTCACCTCACCTGTACAGTTGTTGTCTTCGATACTGGTAAATGACAATTGAGACTTGTCTGTGGAAACACACAACCAACACCACCAACAACAGCACACATACAGAAACACACAAATTGAAGAGATTGTTGTGACCATATCAACCTAATACATTTGCAAAAATATAATCAACAATAACCAAATGCCACTTCACGTGTTTTATTCTTTTTATAGCACATCAAATGGAGAATGTCAACATTTTAAATGTGTTTCACACTGAAACTGATCCTTTTCATTTATTGATAGCTACATTTAATAAGCAACATATAGCTGCTATAACCAGTCATGTTTTCACCAATCTCTTTTCTACATGTATCTCCCTCTCTTGCAGTTAATTGGTAATCTAAAAAAAAGATAAAATTACAGAAAATTACAGCTTTATGTCTATAGAATCTATATTGCTATTAAAGAAACAATATGTTACCCCAAACATATATTATAATACATTTCCGAGTTGTCTTTTAGAAAAAATGAGAACACAACTTCTAAGATTTAGTTGTTTATTAGGAAATTTTAAAATAAGGGTTTCCTTAATAAATGAAAATTGTTATGCTGTTTTAAATAAATAACAATGCAAAATACCTAATGGGACCTTTAAGAGTGTGTAATGTAACAAAGTAAACTCTAAAGTGTTGCTCACCCTTGTTCGTACAGCTGATGCTTAGCTGATTATTCGTTGTTGGTGAACTTTCTTTCTCGCAGTCCCAGATGCTTTTGGGGTTCCCTGTGCAGTGGTAGCTGCTGCTCCAGACACCAGTGTTCACCTGTGCTGTACCTGAGATGTTAAATAGCTCCCCACACTCTAGATATTTACACAGTTCTTTACCTTCCTGATTGCCCCAACCATCACTAATAACGGCATAGAGGTCGGTTTGATTCTGGATAAAGACTGCTCCTTCACAGGCGGAATAAGGATTGATAAGTAGCAGCCTTTTCCAATCTGAAAAAAATAAAAATAAATTATATATATAAAGAATATGTCTTTGAATTCAAACGTGACTAGGACCTGGGGAGGGGAACACTTTGGATGCAAAAGGTTTATAAACATACTTTTTAACTGTGTTAAAGAACTAAAGTAAAAATAGACAAGAACCTTTTTTTAAACTATATCACAATAATTATAAATTGTGTACTGGGAGGATTGTGCAATACAGACTGACGTATCTTTTTGCTCAGCACAACCCAGGCAACATGATAAAATTCATTTTATTTTATTTCAACCAGTTATGTAAACATGACTTAGCTAAAAAAAAATGGGGGGTGCTCATTTTTTTAGACAAAGTAGACAAAATACTTTTGTCCCTTTGCAATTTTGCCCTTTGCATGAAATTGTCCTATAATATAATCAACATACAGTAATAGATCATATGATTAAAGACATTTTTTTGTGCAGTTATGGAATGTTTCTATTACAAATAGCAATAGTTCCCAATACTTAATGTTACCAGACTTTGACACGTGTTACAAGTTGTGCTTTAGCATTCTACACAGACCTAGTATCTGTTCTACATAGAACTCTTTATTCCAAGAGTGTAATATATTTGATTATGTTTTATGTAATTTAATAATCTTTTTTTTAAACGTTTGCCTAAACCATAGCTTACACATTAGTGTGCTTACAAGAAAAAGAAGAAAAAAATACCGCTGGATGAGTAAAATGAATACCTTTGCATTGGAGATGGCCAACTTGGCATTGTTCTACTTTAGTCTTAGAGAAGTCACAGCTGGAAATGTTGCTATTGCCATCTTTACAAGTGACGGTTGTCAGTCCATCTTTTTTATAGCTGCTGTCGATAGCCTTACTAAAACTATTCTCGATGGCTCCTCCACAGCCTAAGGTTTTACAGATCAAATCCTGTGTGTGGGTATCGATGCTGTTGTAACACAGTGGGAGATAAGCACCAGAGTAAAATAGCTTAATGTTTCCAGCACACTTATCTCTGGGGTCTTGCAGATCAGCTATCACACTCCCTGTGGAAGATGTCATGAGAAGAAGGGAAAGTTAAAGATGTCTACATTTACATTTAGGTATTTGGCAGACTCTCTTATCTCGTATGCCTTGACGTCATTGGAAAGACCCTTATACTATGCTCCTAGTTTAGTCAACACTATTGAAAAAGAGTTTTTTTTTTTTTTTGGGGGGGGGGCGGTTAACCCTAATATTTAAGAAAAAGATCTAAAGAACGGTCTTTAGCAAAACCAAATATAATAATAATAATAATAATAATAATAATAATAATAGTAATAATAATAATAAACCTCACTTGAGCAATTATCTAATAGCTCATTTGTAAAAAAAAAAAAAAAAAATTACAAATACTCTTCTAGTACTGTAAATATCCAGATGATTACTAATTAATTTTCATATTTATTATTGAAATAAATACACCCTTAAAGGAATCAATATATATTAATAAGATAAAAGAATTAAAGTAACATAATGATATATAATAGACCTTTGTGACAAATTAGAATATGAGAGGGAAACAGGGAGGTAAAATAGATTCAGTTACATATCATTAAGGGCAGGCGTGGCTCGGTTAGGCTTTAGGTTATTGCATTTGTTATTGGTTATAGTGCATTGGTTATGTTTGCATTTTAAATGGTAAAATGTTGTTTTGAATCTCCTTTATAATCCTATAGGTGGTGTACTCTAAACTATTCACACAGGTGGGAGGTAACTATTGTATTTGTAAATTTGTTTAGAATTGTAAAGAAAATGGAATCAGGGTTTTTTTTTTAATGGTTAAATGGAATCTCAATGCGGCAAATGCTCAAATCGAATCAGCACCTAGAGTATGTATCAAGATAATATCACATCGAGTTATCCCTGATGATTCTTATATTTTCTAGAGATCCACCACCTACAGGTCGAGTGCTTCCTTTAATAATTTAGCTTTTTTCAAATACCCTTACAGTATAATTCTGACAGGATTGACATGACATTGAATTTTTTAAGCAATGTACCTTGAGATGTTGCACTCAAAAATCTGTGTTGTTGAAAAAGATAATATCTGTCCTAAAAAGGATTTAATATCATAGTTTCCTTTATAAAAATTCAAAAGACAATAGCCAAGAAAAGTAAAAAGGAATTACTGTTATTATCATTTTATTTTATTTTATTTACTGTATTTATAATTTGTTCTAATAAGGATGTAGTATGTGATATGTTAATATTACAACAACAACAACCATTACTTTTATTACTATCACTACAGTTGGTTTCTTTAGAGAGAATAAAATCATTACCTGTGCAGGCAACGTAGGCGGCACTTGTGCATAAGCTATCTTTAAGTTCTATGAAGTTGCATTGGCTGAAGTTCTCAGCTGATTGAGAACAGTGTACACTAGCCACAGTCACTCCAGGCTTTTTCTCTCCTTTGTAGTTCGAAATGATCGCCTGTCCACAGCCCAGGTTCTTACAAAGCATTCCTGACTGTGCTTCTGTCCAGGTGTCTGCACACACACCGCAGGTTTCATCCGAGCACACCAGCACCTTCCCATAGCACTTATTCTGCAACCACACCTTCCTGGAGCCTGAGCAGGAAATATGTCCATGTGAATAGTAAATTAAAAAGAAGAAAAATATTTCTGTACAATTTGTGGTACAGTGGGACCTTGGTATGCAAATTTAATTTGTTCCAGAGGCGAGTTCTTAAGGAGAAATTTTATGCGGCCCACTGTGGAGACCCTGTGATGAAAGCAGCCCAACAACAAGGACCAACAGCAACAACAACATAAATGTATGCTGATAATGGCGTGTCGAATGCACATGTATGCTGCTAATGGAGGGTAGGAATGCATACAGTATGGTCCCCTTAAGCACCACCAAAAAATAGTCCTGCTTGGTTAATTCCTAAATAATCTCTATAACAATTTTAGTGAGTTTTGATTATGCTACTTATACACTAGCGATCACTAGCGATTATCTTACTTTTTTTTTCTGAGCAGTTTACATAGACAAATTGAGAATCAGGCGATTTGATCACATTCTTCATGGAGCAATTGGAAGAAGAGGTTGTGTTTTCATGGCAGACTGAGGAGTTCATGTTGTTGTTCTCAATTTTCGGGACGACTATTCCTTGTCCACAACGATTTCGTAAACACACTTCTTTAGCCATTTCGTTGGTGATGTTTTGCAAGTATTCACCAGTTTCACCCTTTACTCTGCCTTCACATGGTGAGTCTCCCTGCAGAAACCAGAGCTTATAATCTGTCAGAAAAACAACAACAGAGAAATAAAATTGAAGCACTGTTGAATCTATAATGTAATAGGTTTTTAATGACATTTTGGGACTGTTTCAAGAAATGCTGCTGTAACAACATGATTTGATGTACAATTCAAACTTATATACAAATCATAGTAATAATCATTTCATATGACTTGAGTTTTGCATTAATATAAAATAATGTAAAAAAAAAACATACGATGAGACATGATATAAACTATGATATATGTTTAATTTCTTTGTCTTAACTAACTGATTTATTCTGTTTTGGGTCAGTGTACATCCAAAGCCTATGCTAGGATATCTGGTAATGAGAAAGGAAAACCTGTCAAACACAAGACACTTACACCCTAACACACTCAATTACACATGGGGGCAAATTTATCGTTGCCAATCCATTCCTAAGAAGTAGGAGAAAACTAAATCAAGCACAGCATGGGGTATGGGAGCACACATAAAACTTCACTCGTACAGTAACCACAAACTCAAGGGTGAACACCGATATACTAAAGCCCATACCGCTGCAGATGATGTTGATAACTGAACCCGTGTAATCATATTTCTTCTGTTCCAGTTTACACTCTGAGATGCTTGAGGTTTTGCATTGAAGCTTCCAATCCATTGGTTTAAAATTTCTCTTGACAAAGGTATGTTGTTTATTCACTGAGTTTCCACAGTGAAGATGCTGACACACCATTTTTGAGTTTTCCTCTGGCCAGAACCCGGGTGTAGTTTGCACGCTTTGCCATTCATCCTTTAATTTCAACTCCAGTTGGCCTGCGCACTTGTCCATTTGACCGTTGCTTAGTCGCATTTCCAGAGAGTCTGTAATTTAAAAGAAACCACAAATCAAGTATATTGTGGTTATTGCAGATTTTTTTTCCCCTTAATGAGTAATGCCAACCTAGGACAGCTCTTACCTTCATACTGTCTAAATAAAAAAGAAATCTACTCTTGCCATCTGTATTTTAATGAACTTTAACTCCAACATATTTATTTACGATCTTTAAAAGTTCATACTTATACGATCTTCATAAGTTCATCACATTCGAATGTTCGTATGTAGAAGGGACTATAGATCGCTCAAATCTGGGAAAATTGAAGGAACTAAATAATCGACTGGAATAAAGGCTTTAGGATAGACTGGAGAGGCAATAAAGTAACAGCTGAATGAGAGACTAAATGGAAAGACTGGGGGAAGTCATGGAGAAATGGGAAGGAAAGACAGAAGACAGATCATGGTAAAAGAATTAGCAGGGATTATCAAGAAATTAAAATTAAACTGCGTGAAACTGAAGAAAAGATATGGCAAAGAAATTGGAGAAAAGTCTGGGAAGAGACTGCGAGGACAGACTGAAGGAAGGACTCAGGAGAGACATAAGGAAAGACTGGGGAATAGCTGAACATAAGACTGAAACTAGAGACTGGTGAAAGACTGGGGGAGCTGGACGAAGATCTTGTGAGAGAAGAAAAGAGAAAGAACATCAAAATGTGATGTTAGTGGAAAAAGAATAAATAAGTAATGGGAAAAAAACTTAAAGGAAATGCTGGAAAAAGACAGAAGTTGACTATTAGGGCCTGAAGAGGCTTCTCTTTGTGTCTTTGGAAAGCCTATGTCTACACTAAGTGTTTTCACCGTTCACAATATTTAACATTTTTATACAGAATATACAGTATTTTAGGTGTTTGATCAGTTGTGAACATTAACATATTAGACTTGCATTGCAGTTACCTGAGCATATAACGGTGATGGTTTGACACTTTTCAACAGGACCATGTTGGTGTTTGCACTCCCACAGAGAGTTCTCCTGTCCATCACATTCAACGTGACTAATTTGGCCCTGCTCAACTTCAGAGCCCGATAACACAGAAAGAGGAGTTCCGCATTTCAGCTCTTGGCACACAACCTTGCCAACCTTCTCAAGAGAAGAGGTGCCATTGGTGCACACTGCATTGTGAGAACTATTCCTGCTGACATAGATCTCCCCATAACATTTTGTTGGCCTTTTTTCACCTTCTCTTAGTTCTACCGTGACACGATCTGAAAAGCATGGTGTAGTCAATAGAAGCTTAGCTTCAAATGAATGGTCTGCATATAACTTACATGGGTTTAGTTAATTGCCTTTTTATCCATTAATAGTTGTTAATTTGTGATTTTAGAAAAAACACAAAGCAACGATGACATTTAATGAATGTCAGGATTTTAATCAAGTTATTTTTTATGTCATAGAAATGTAGAAAATAATAGTTCAGGTGTATTATTGTTTGTACTGTAATACCCATGATGCACTGCCAAATTATTATTATGATTAGCGTATTCAAATTCTGCTTACCTGAGCATTTAAGCCAGGTGTTCTTGCTTTCATTGCATGGCTTTACACTGACAGCTCTGCCACACTTAAGCTTAGCACACATGCTGTCCAACTTTCCATGATCAAACTCTTGACACGATTCATTAGCCCACTCGCTTTTATTAATGTACTTCTGCAAAGTTCCTTCACAGACATCAGTCCCACCATGCAGACGGACAGGAGTATAATCTGTAAAATTGTTCCCTTTTTAGAATTACATCAATACATTCACACTTTCAATTATGTCCTGTATTTGCTTTTGCAAGATTATAAGAGAGTAGAAATTCCAGAGGGTCATTGTCAGAAAATGTAATTTGTCTAGTGTAACACAAAGACAGGTTAAACATGTTTTAGTTTATATCTTGCTAGTTAGGTGAGATTCTTTTATACAGTAAATATTATAATTTAATCAGTTTGTTGGTTATTTTTATGGGCCTTTAAAAAGGTTTGTCAAAACATTAATAATCATTTGCTAAAATCTATATACTATATATGTAGATCAAGGTTTCCCAGGCTGCCATACATACTAAAAATGATCTGTTGTATAAGCTGTTGTATGTACAGTATGTACAGTATGTTCGCTTTTAAAAACCGTGGGTCCTCAAATATAGCTTAAGAATTGTCAAGACACAGTCTTACCGTGGCAGATGATTTGGACTTCTTCTTGGCATGGTTCTTTGGCAGATACCCAGTCCACACACTGCCATAAGAAGTCTTCATTGTCCATGCAATTTAAGGACACGCTATAAAGGCTTCCTGTATTATTTAAGGTAATGGGCATGAGTGTCTTCTGAAGTTTTCCACATCCAAGTTCTTGGCACACCTTATTGCCTTTGGCATCATCTACAAGAGATAAATACATCACAAGTTACAAGGTTCTAATCCTGAATTTCTGACAGGGCTTGCCTCAATGGAAGTAACTACTAAGAGCACCGACACCATAGTATACAGATCACACATTTCCTATGAACTCTTGGAGTTATTCAGTTCAGAGATGCTTCTAAAGACATATGCATATGTATTAAGGTAGGGCCTACTTTTAAATTGTAAAACTTAAATACGTTTTTGAATTAAAACTAATTATGTATTTACTTTTGTAAAGTCTTCAAGTCAAGCCAACCCATAATATTTCTATACACTTCTTCACAATTTTTCTAATCCACAGTTCATTTTGCATATGGATCTGACATCAGAAACATCAAACTACACATGCCACAGGATTAGTCAGAAGAAACAATCGTTTGCATTAATTAGATTATCTTGCATCAGATTATATTTGAATGTCTGATATCTAATCAGCCATTTAAATATAATCTCTTAGTCTTCTGCTTTGTTACTTGCTGCTATAGTGACTCGTTGCACACAAAGAGCATGAACCATCTGTCACTCGGTAGTATGCTAACAAAGCCAAGAAGATAGATAATACTGGTAATATAGCATGTTTACTATAAATGCAATTTGTATAAAACCAGCTCTTTATGGCCAAAGGTTTTATTGTATGAGCAAGCGGGAAAGGAGTCTAAAGATTAGGGTTGGGATTTCTTAAATTGGTCTTAAAACAATGTTGTGCTCATATGTTCAGTACTGTACATAAGACTTGGTCATAGTCACTGTAACTTTTTCCTCTTTCCAATCGCTAAATGTTTTCCATCAGAACCAGAACAACCGAGGGACAAAATACATGGACGTCATTCTGTAAATGAACAAAAAAAGTTTGAGAAAGTTTAAAAATTATTTTAAAACTTTAGTGGAACATAAAATGCTTTTTTACTAAGTTTTACAATGTGATCTTTTCCTTTTGTTTTGTGCAATGGGAAAACAATGAGCTACAGTAAGGTGGAGGTTAGCGGTAGCCCTGTATACAACACAGGGAACTGAAAATACCTGAAGTGGGACTCTAGATTTCCCTTGATAGAAAAAGAATATTTTCGAGTTTCAAATTGTCTTATATATTAATTCAAGTTGTGTGTTTTTTTTTTCTTGTAAATTCGTGAGGGTTTTTTTTTTTTTTCTAGTTTCTTTACATGTCTGGTAATCTCCAGTTTTAAATGTTCCCTCTCCTCCCCCTTCAACTCCTTATTCCACCCCATATTGACTAAGTTGTAGCTTTTTGTTGCATTACTGCCACCTGCTGGAGCAAATCGGTAGCCCTGAAGGTTTAGCGCTGGAAGACTGACCCGGAAGTATGACTCAGGTGGTCCGTTCGTTTAATCTCAAACCAAGAGGCAGTTGAAATACAATCGAATTAAAATACAGTATAAGCTGAGGAGAGTTATTTAAAAAATAATAATAAAGATAAAATATTTTAAAATAAAAATATAGTAAGAGAAAGCAGAACTTTCTCAGAGAAGAAAAGCTCAGAACTGAATTCCTACAGTTTTGTACGTGAGTCTCGAATAAAAAAGTAGACTCCTGTTATATTGAACCTCCTGCTACCCAACACACAGTATGACTGAAACAATTCCTGCTATTCGTTAAGGTTTCTTCCTAGTGTCATCTCTTTGCCACAGCCGCCCTCGGCTTGCTTATGAGGGACAATAATTTTGATTTATACATAATTTTTCACATTTCATACACATTTTTTCAAATTTTCTTTTAATTCTGTAAAGCTGTTTTGCAGCAATGACCAGAGTTAAAAGTGTTATATAAATAAAATTATAAGCAATTAACTAAAGTCAACGCTAAGATACAGTACAATGTCTTTTTTTACACATACACATGACCAGACAAATTGATATGTAAAACTCACCCCATGTCTGGTAACAGATGCCAACCTTGCTGTTTGGTGTTCTGAACTGGACCACCCCAGCACACTCATTACTCATTCCATTTAGATTGAGACTCAGAGTAGGTTTCAGAGTACTTGATCCTGTATTGATTTAAAAAACAAAAAAACAAAAAAAAAACTCTGTCACAGAAAGCAAGAAGCATGTCCAGAGCAAAGTAACACATTTAGGAAGTCTGTGCAAGAATAGATGAATAAAGGTGTTTTCACTTAGCGGTATGTACCGACTAGCTCCCTCTTTAGCCTTATTGTACAAATAACATTCACTTTTAATACAATTAACATTCTTAACTGACTTGTTTAGTATTTAAAAAAAAATAACTGAATCACTTTCATTTATCATTATTAACAGCCTAATACTAGAGGTGTGTCCAACAGGCTGGGCAATAAAAGGGATGAAACATGGTGAACTGTTAATATTGGAAAATTATTAAGTTCAATCAAACATTGATTAGTACATTGATCCATGCACACTTTGATCACCTACATTTAGTTTGAAGACATTTTGCAATAAACGCAATCATGCTAAAACACTGAACATTTGTACTCACCTGAGCAGATAACTGAAATGTAGTTGTGACTTTGACAAGTTGTGGTACCCCATCCATTGGACGCACAGTTCCAGAGATTGTCCTCTGTCCCAGTACAATTTATTTCATCCAGCCAAAAGTGTGAAACTGAAGCATGTTTTTTGTATTTATTTTCGAAAACCCCAGATCCCACATGTTTACCACACCCTAGAGATTTACACACTACTTCACCGTTTTTGGGACTCCACTGATGATGGCCTACCAAACCCCATATATTGTTGTGGTAAACTTCCAGATGACCCTCACAAGGGTGGCTCGATCCTCGTAAAGCTATTCGATTTTGTGCTGTGAAAGACAAAGGACTATAAATCATTATGCACTGACCTTAAACAAACAACATAAAATATTTGTTTAAAATGATAATAATAATCATCATCATCATCATCATCATCATTAATATCGTTTTAGAAATAATCTTGAATTCTCACCAATAATTTATGTACAGTAGATTATTATTTAATAATTACTGGAAAATTCTAAAGTAGATGTTAAAGTGTATAGTAATTTGTTTAAAACTATTTGTACAGTAAAATTCATGTTGCTGTTATTTTATTTATTGGTGAGAAATATTTAGTGCCATAAAAAAAACATTTGTCCCTTCACATTATTTTTGCATATTTTTTATGCTTAACGAATTCAGATCATCAAACAAGTTTTAATAGTACACAAAAATAACCTGAGTAAATAGAAAATGCAGTTTTTAAACGATGATTTCATTATTAAAATGAAAAAAAAGCTGTCCAAAAAAAACAAAAAACAATTTGCCCCTAAACCTGTGATGTCCTTGGCAACACACAACTGTAATGAAATGTTTGCAATAACCGGCAGTGAGTCTTTTACATCGCTGAAGAATTTTATATCACCCTTGAGCTTGAGGTCACAAATTGATGGCTAGACATTCTTCTTCAGGATAGTGCAGAATTCTTTGTTCCATGAATTATCATCCAGGTCCTGAAACTGCAACCACATCATCACACTGCCACAACCATGTTTGACTGTTCGTTTTGTATGCTGTTCTTTTTATGAAATCCTGTGTTAGTTTTATGCCAGATGTAATGGGATGCAGCTTTCATAAAGTTAAACTTTTATCCCAAAAGTCTTAGGGATAATCAAGTAATGTTTTTGGCAAATGCACTGTAAGATGAGCCTTTATTTTAATAATGGCCAATGGGATGGCCTTTGCTCCCAGTGGGCATGGGTGGGCCTTGGGTGCCCATGAACCTCTCACCAGTTTACTGGTGAATAGTTGGTGATCAATGGTTGATGTTATGGCTGATTAGTGTACATTGTATACATAATTGTGAAGTATATAATAAATATTATGTGTGAAGCCTCTATAATAATAATAATAATAATAATAATACATTAATTATTATGTTTCTAAATATTTATGATGTATAAATGTATGTGCGTATTTAGGCAGCACAGTGTCATAAAGGTTAGCCTCATATCTTAAGGGTTTAACTCCAGCCGTGAGTCATGTTTCCCCATGCTTGTGGGTTTCTTCTGGGTACTCCGGTTTTCTCCCACAATTCAACCCCCTATAGATTAAGTTAACTGGCATTTTCAAATTGTCCATATGGTGTGAGTGTGTGTGTCCTGTGATTGACTGACACCCCTTAAGGGTATACCATGCCTTGTGGCCCGAGTTCCCTGGAATAGGCTCCTTGCCCCCCAACAACCCTAAACAGGATGGATGGTATAGAGACTGAGTAAGGGAATGAGTTTATTTATTTATTTATTTATTTATTTATTCATTAATTCATTTGTTTTCCATGTGGTGAGTGTGTGTGTGTGTGTGTGTGTGTGTGGTCCTAGTTTGTAATACTGTACTAAAAATCCTTATTTATTGCAATCTCATTTCGAACAAACCACAACAGTAGATAAAGTTGGGTCTCATATAACTGAAGACATACCGAGAACATACATTCTAAGCACTGTTTTACAGAACCTACTGCAATGCACTAAATAAATAAAACATTTAAAAGCCCATCCATACTTGTAGTAAAAAACATGCAAGCCTTTTTAAAGTCAAATATCATTTCCAAACGAGAGTGTGAATTAAAAATCATTCGGTCAGTGGAAAATACTAGCGTGAGTATCACATGCAGAGGAGTGGTTAACCACACGTTCTGCTGAAAGTCTGCTCCTATCTGAGAGAAAGTCTCAGGACTCAACTCTTCAGAGTTGCACTTCCGTGCAGATTTTCTGATAAGTAAAAAGTTTGTACCTGCTTCAGTTACACCACAGAGCTGATCAAAATCATGTTGCATGCAATTTAAGTAACACACACATACATGTATGTATGTATGTATGTATGTATGTATGTATGTATGTATGTATGTATGTATGTATTTATAGAAAGGAATCCCAAAAAATGTATACACACTTCAACATAAAAAATATATGCATAAAATATGACGGTCACATGACAGCATCAACAATCAAGCTACAGTACAGTATCTTTGGAGGAAACATACTACTACACATTGCTGCCATAATAAAATTTTGAAAAGGACATAGGTACAGTAACAACCGTTGAAGTGTGTATGCATTTTTGTGCCCCTCTGTATATTTATTTACTGTAGTAAAAGCATATAATTTCTAACATATAATTTACAAGTATTTCATTTCTAATTCTAAAAACATTTTAAATTTTTACGTATATACTGTATAATTATTGTATACTGTATATATACTCAGCAAAAAAAGAAACGTCCCTTTTTCAGGACTATGTATTTCAACAATAATGTTGTAAAAATCCAAATAACTTTACAGATCTTCATTGTAAAGGGTTTAAACAATGTTTTCCATGCATGTTCAATTGACCATAATCAATTAATTAACATGCATCTGTGGAATGGTTGTTTCAGACTAGCTTACAGAAAGTAGGCATTTAAGGTCACAGTTCTAAAAACGCAGGACACTAAAGAGACTTGTCTACCGACTGTGAAAAACACCCAAAGAAAGATGCCCAGGGTCCCTGCTCATCTGCGTGAACGTGCATTAGGCATGCTGCAGGGAGGCATGAGGACTGCTGATGTGGCTAGGGCGATAAATCGCCATGTCCGCACTGTGAGACGCCTAAGACGGCGCTACAGGGAGACAGGAAGAACAGCTGATCATCCTCGCAGTGGAAGACCACGTGTAACAACACCTGCACAGGATGGGTACATCCGAATATCACACCTGCGTGACAGGTACAGGATGGCCACGACAACTGCCCGAGTCACACCAGGAACACACAATCCCTCCATCAGTGCTCAGACTGTCTGCAATAGGCAGTCCATGAGGAGGAGATGCACTGCAGTACTTCAAGCAGCGGGTGGCCACACCAGATACTGACTAGTACTTTTGATTTTGAGCCCTTTCATTCAGGGACACATTGGGAAACATTTTTAGTTTATGTCTTATGGTGTTGACTCTTTTAGTGTTCATACGATTATTTACACATTAAGTTTACTGAAAGTAAAAACAGTTGAAAGTCAGAGAACGTTTCTTTTTTTGCTGAGTATATATATATGTGTATATAAATTTTTTAATAACATTTTTATTAAGAACTTTGAATTAATAAAAGTTACGCAGTTGAAGTAAAAAAGCAAGACTGGCTAATAACAGCACTTTTTTTAGTATTGCACTATTGTATTGTATGTCTGTACTGCATACCCAGAGCTCTCGCCATTTCGTCTCCCTGTATACTTGTATACGGTAAAATGACAATAAAGTCTACCTTGACCTTGACTTTAACAGCAATAGATACAGACACATATCACTGATATGTGATTTAAAGGTAGAAGATTTATTAATTATAATGTTTATTTTTATAAATTCTTCTATTATTTTTTTACATGTCCATACACATTTTTTTTGTTTGTTTTAGCCATTACTGTTTTTTTTTTTTTTTTTTTTGTTTTCGCTTTTGTTGCTTGTTTTGTTTCCTGATTTTTGTGTTTGGCATCTATTATTTTCTTTTCTAAAACTTAAAATGCTGTCCTGTCCAGGTTGGAAAAGGGATTATTAACCTTGTTTAAACAGTTGTAAAAATTATTTATTGAAATAATTTTAATTAATAAACAGGTGAGAATGATTTTTTTATATGGTGAGGAAACATAAAGGAATGTGTTATGTATGATTATGTTTCACTCACTCATTTATCAAGGGGGATACAGGGTCGTACCTGAAGCCTATGTGATGCTAATTTGGTGGTCCAAATGTTTCAAGCAAACCAAATGGCTCAATTTTTTCTGTTTTATTGTAGAACCTATTTGCAAATGTAGCCCTTTATATGAAAATTTGATTTTAACACCTGTGTGCTTTGACATCTCTGTTAGGATAAATGAGGTGTTACAGGTATTGAGACATTGCAAATCCATAAAAAAGTGTAAATGAAACAAAACAGACAGTGCAGTGATGCTTGAATGGCAGTGTATATGTATATTCATATATATATGAATTTGTACAAAAACTATATTTCAGCACATTTAATCTGATGTATATGCTTTAGTTTTAAAGTAAAAAATAATAACTATTGCTGTGGTGCAGACTGCTGTTGCCTATACCAAACAATAATAAATACCACATACAGTTTCTCATCTGCTGATCAATAAAATAATTAATTTCCATTTCTACTTCACATGTCGCAGTCGCAAATTTGAATGAAACATATAACATATTGTACATGTATTTTATGCACTGTATTTCATTTAAAATTTTTAACAAACTCATTAATGTAACTACAAGGGGTCTTGTAAACTCATGAATTGCTACTATGTCAAAAACTGATGTGTATTGTTAGATTATTTAATCACTTACTCATCATCTATACCGTATAATTCTGTATACAGGGTCGCGGGGGGCCTGTAGCATATTTCAGGAGACTTATGGCACAAGGCGGGCAGGGTAGACCCTGAACAGAGTGCCAATCCATCAAAAAAGTATGTTATAATGTTTTTAAAATTATTCACATACCAATGATTTCCAATGACAATATCTAGCTGCTAATGATTATTGAATTTATGTAATTTCTATTTCACCTTCAAATTCAGCTTGCTAAAAATGCACACTACCAAGATAGAATTTGTTGTTTTGACATAAAAGGTTTTAAATTGTACATCTGGGTAGTATATACTGTAAACATAGTTGACTGGGATAAGGTGGACAGAGTCGCTTTCACTTTTTAAAGACATTACATCAGAAGCTATTGCCAGTAATGCACAATTAGTTCTACCACACTACAACAAAGTTTACAGTAATGATCAAAATTTGATCAAGACTTGAAACAAGAAATTGATCAAGACTAAAAATTTATACTGTAAAATGTATTACAGATGTAAGGTTAAAGACAAGCTCTAATTTTATACAATATTCCACTTTAGATAGATCTTTATAGTTTTTCTAATGTATGTTACTAATAACCAAACAGGTTGCGTGAAAATAACAGGATGGGTTGGTGTGAAATTCAACCTAAAATTACTTTTTTTCCTATAACAAGTATTTATTATTCCTCTTATATCACAGAAATCCGATTATATGTAAAAAAAAATAAAAATAAAAATAAAAAAAATCTCCTTAAACTCATACTTTTAGTACATTATATGTTAATTGTTGCACATTGTGGAATATCCAGGAAACAATTATTTGAATAATGTTCGTTTTCTGAAATAAATGCTTACTCCATTAAAAAAAAAATTTTTTAAATAAATTGATAAATTAGAAATTATTATGCTTATTTAATTTAGTTAGCATAATTTTGTACGATAATGATGATGATTAGTAGTGGTAGTAGGATTCATTAAATCTGGTCCCTTTAACACTTGAAACATTTTACTTGGCCCTTAAGCCTGCACTTATTTTATTTTGTTTACTTTTTTCATTAAATGTATTTTACATTTATATATATATATATATATATATATATATATATATATATATATATATATATATATATATAAATAAAAAATATATAAAACAATACACATCAATTATATTTATTTATTTATTTATTTATTTATTTATTTATTTTTATGCAGCCCAAAATCTATTTAAACAAACTAAGTTAACTTGCTACAAAAACTTATTCTACAAATTATTATATAAAAGTTAACAGACATTATTATGTATAATTTTGGTAGCTCAACATATGGTTTTTGTTTGATGGCAAATTTAAGAGTATAAAATTGAGATGATTTTGTGGATGAACAACAGGGCACCTCCAAAATACTCTAGTAAAAGGTTTCTTGCTTTAAAAAAAATGTCAAAACTTTTGTGCAAAAAAAAATTCAGTTCTTGCAAATTAACTTCTTGCAAATTTACTTGAACAAAGAATTTGTTAATGCTTAAACGAGTTAGATATTGGCCCATTTCAATATTGATTTTCTATATAGCCCCCATTGTTTTTTTTTTATTGTTTTTTTTTATCTCAATATTTTAATCCATGATTAAAAAGTCCAAACAAAACCTATTACACCTTTTTAATTTCAAGATTTGAGCAGATACAAATTTATAATCAAAAGATAAATTACTTCTAAAACTATATAAGTCTGAACAGGTTTGGACTGGAGTTTCCTACAGTTTACCTGAGCCTCCAGGAACGATCAGGACTCCATTTTAACTTTAACACACCCCCTGTTATACTGCACTGCCAGTTTCACACAGTATGATGCAGATCAAGCCCTACTATCCATTGTTCCCTCTTGAGTCTGGTTCCTCTTATATTCCTTTCATACAAACTTAAATAATTTTGATTGTGTAAAGCTGCTTTGCGACAATGTCATGTGTTAAAAGCACTATACAAATAAAATTTAATTGAATTGAAGTCTGCTCAATGCTTCACAAACCTGAAATTCTCTGTAATACCAAATTATGTGACAAAGTAGAAAATGTTTTCTTTATTACAGAAGTAACTTTATTACCGAAGTCACACAACCTAAATGCGTTCACACAAAATATCAGTTTGATTGAGAGTGTGATATTGCTTTTATTTGACAATTCTATAACTTTAATTTAAAATTCAGTGACTGAAATTTTAGATACAGTAAATGGGCAATTTTTAAATAATTAAAAAAATCATTTTATTATTGTTGTGTTTTATTTTATTGAAAATAATTCTCAAATTTCTCACAACTGAATAGAGAATGGCCAATGATTGACTGATTGTGGATAAAAAGTGTAGTAATGGGTTTAGTGTTGTTATAACATTTTTCGCACATCTTCCCAGGTCTGTTACCCCAAACATGAGTACTCCCGAAACAACAATGTTCAATATAAATAACAGACACTATAATTAATGGAACTAATTATTACTAATTATAACTGTTACAAAAAAAATTATAATATTGAAATATTAAATATTTTTAATACACATAATAAATGTGTAATAACTCTCCTCCCCGCGACCCTGAATACAGGATAAAGCAGTATATACAATAAGTTTGTAAGTGAGTAAGAATTCATATTGTATATTGTAATCAGTTATAAGCACATTAAAAAAGTAATGTGCCAAACCATCATAGGGCATACAAGCTAACACCCGCTCACATGAAGAATTTGGAAATGCCAATCAGCCTACTCTGCATGTTTCTGGCCGATGGGAGAAAGCCAGAGGGCATGGAGGACACCCATCAAGCTAAGAGAAAATGTGCAAACTTCACGCACACAGACCTGAGGAGAAATGTGCAAGCCACAGTGCCAACCACTACACCACTGCACCACCAACTATGATCATATAATTTTCTACATGTGTAGTAACAAAAAAAAAAAAATCTAATACTGTGCAGAGACATATCAAAATTGTGTTAAAATAATAAGAATGTCCCTAACTGATTACACCGTGGAAGGCAATTTGAAATGTTAGAATATTTATGGGAATTGTTTGTTCTTCTTTGACATTTTCTATTAAAATGTAATTTTGATTAAAATGTTAAATGTCATGTCATTAAATTTTCTTCTTAATTAGAATATTGACAGCCTTTCCCCATTTAGAGAAAATAAAATTTAACAAAAAAGTAAATAAATAAAATTAAATTAAATATTAAAGCCCTCACTGACAAAACACTGTCTCTCAACTGTCTTACCACTGGAATCGAATCATTTTATGATAAATATTGTACTTACAAATTATTTTTCAGCCATAGTGATTATCAGTGAGTGACTCAGAATAATGGAAAAAACTAACTTCGAATTCAACAGTTGAAATTATTATAAATAATAATAAGTCAGGACATTTAAGCAAAATCACAAAACATTTATTATAATAAAACAGAAATGTTCACTTACCTTGGATTGCTGTAAGTTGGATGCACAGGAGCAGAAACCACATGGTCACTGGTGTGAAGAGAGAAAAAAAGAGAGAGAGAGAGAGAGAGAGCAAGAGGAAGAAATCTCCTACTTTTAAACTCTGCATGATGTCACAGCCATTAATACAGCTTCTGGTTATAAAATGTTAATGTTAGGTGTTAGTTATTAAATGAGATAATCACTATAAGCCAAACACCAATAAGTAAGATGTAATTATGTATTTATTCAATATTTTTGACACAACATGCACAGATTTATAATAATAAAGTTAGTATATATTCTAAGCTTTTTCTGTAACAATTTATAGTCAACTATTTTGTGGGAAAAAATTTTTTAATATATATTTGTATGTTATTATTGCTGTTCATTCATGCCATTTGCATTAATACTTAGAAACGTTCTTTTTTGTAGCAAATTATTAGACAGAGTTTCAAGTAAAAACCTTTTTATAAGCTTTGCTTAATTAACTGCCCCCCCCCACAAATGTAGCTCAATAATATGTCTTATATCACCAGAATTTTTTGTTTATTAAGAAATTAAATAAATTTGTTATTTTTGTACTTCATCCTGAAGTAGATTTTTGCAGAAGCATTTAATATCACAGACAGTAAACAGTCATAAGGTGAAACAGACACAAGTATTTTAAAAAATGTAACAAAAGATAACATTAAATAAACCAAATATACAAACAGTACAAAAGACAAATGCATATGCAAATGTGCGCTGAAGAGCGAAATGTCAAATTTCTACATTAAAATACACTAATAAGCTGTAAACAGTAATTATTGAAAAAAAGTCTATAATTAGTGTGATGACCTATTGCTTATAATATAGACTCAGGTACAAATAGTTTTCCTGAACATCCTTGCAGATAAAAAAAAAGTGGTATTCTGTGCTGCTTTCTTTTCTGCCATGAAGATATTTTCCTTTTTTTTTTTTTTTTTTTTTTGCTAGAACACAAATGCTTGGAAATAAAAAATGTTTTGCCTCTGTGTGCGTGTGTGTGTGTGTGTGTGTGTGTGTGTGTGTAAAATAAACATAGTTAAAAAAAATAAATATCCAAAAAAATAAATAAATAAATAAATAATAATGTTATATATGGAAATGCTGCAAATATTGAAAGCTAATTTATTACCAAGTAATCCTTATTATCAGAGTAGGCAGTATTAGTTTGTAGTACCTTTGTTTTCTAATTTTCCTATAAATATTAAAAGCAGATGAACACCAACCACATGGGAATATGATTAACACAGTTTAAAGCAATGCTTTGTAAAAAAAAAAAAAAAAGAGAGAGAGAGAGATAATAAATAAATGAATAAATAATAATAAATAAATAAACAAATACCGTTAAACTGTGATTATTGCAAATTTTAAATTGTTAGCAGTTTATTGCCATTTTAAATAAATAAATGAATAAACTAATGAATGAATGAATGAATGAATTTATTTATTAAATAATCCACAAATAAAAGTTTAACATGTCTAGACTAACTGACTGTGTCCAGGATATAAAAGATTGGATGACTTGGATAAAGATGGATAATTTTCTTTTCCTTAATTTAGATAAGAGAGAGATATTACTTATACATTTTTAATCCGTTTATGTGAAGTGTCCACCATGCACATATCTCTCTGGATGTTTATTGCTACAGAAATGATAACATATTAGAAATTAATATAAGCCTGTAATGTGACCTGCTGTCAGAGCCGCTGTTAAAAAACACTTTTTGACAAATGAAAATTGAGATTAAGACCAGATACGATAAGATAAGATAAGATAAGATAAGATAAGATAAGATAAGATAGGATAAGATAAGATGAGCATTTTTGCAGAAGCATTTAATATCACAGAGATATTACTTATTGGCCCAAAAACCAGTACACAACAGCTCTCACAATTCAGCTTATTAATCCCAAAACGCCGGACTTTTGGTAGTTCCCAGAATATCAAAAACTTTAGAGAGGGTAGGGCGTTTTCATATTTAGCTCCAAAGCTTTGAAATAGCCTTCCAGACAATGTCGGGGCTCAGACACAGTCCACCAGTTTAAAAGTAGACTTAGAATGAATCTCTTTAATCTGGCATACACGTAATTCATTCCATAACCCTATATCAGGGGATGGGTTCCCTGTTGAGTCTTAGCACTACACAACCCGCTTTGAGACAATGAGCATTGTTAAAAGCGCTATATAAATAAAATAAAATTGAATTAAATTGAATTGAATTAAATTGAAATTTGAAAAGCCTGGATGCTTAAGCAGCTTTTCCATCATAAGGAAGAATATGAAGGATGAATGTTTACAGTTTTACAATTGAAAATGAATGCTTTAAATCATCTTTTTTCTTCAAAGGAAACAGAAACTTATTAATGTTCTTTAGCTTAATATTAAAGACTTCTTTCTGTTTTAGAAAAAAAAAAATACCACTGTGTGGTTTGACGATCACATCACAGGGTGTTATGAGAAGTGCCAATTCAGGGGAAACATGTCAGGGAGTGCGCTGTGGCTTTGTGGTTATGCAACCTACCGAGACATGCTAGAATGTGTGTGTGTGTGTGCATGCACGTCTGTGTGTGCATCTGTGTGTGTGGGGGTGGAGGGGTTTGGGCGGGGGATTACTGTATGATGGTCTCTAAATTTAGTATCTAAAAAGGTAAGTTGAAAAGGTAGGTCATGAGGTGGTTGAGATTTCTAGGTAGACATTTTTCTATGTAAACATATTATATAAAATAAAAAACGATGAAAGTGTTGACTGATACTCTATAGTGTTTCTATTTGCTCATTTAAAAATCCTACAGTGGAATACTTGACTTGCTATTACATCTCTATTTCATCTCACTCATGTTTATTAAACTCTTGATCCTGGTTAAAGTTGTGGTAGTTCCAGAGGATTGCTACATGTGAAATGGAAACACACACTTCATTGCTCACACACACTCTCACAGTCCTTCAACTGGCATGTTTTGTGTAGCAAAGCCCATGCAAACTGACTTTGTCTGTCCATCTGTAACATGCTAATTTAACATCACAACAAGCTAAAAAAAATCCTGCTGAGTTGTTTAAAACAACTTGAGGTTAACAGGTTGAGGTTCTCTAACAGCGCGATAAACAAGCATCACCATGGCGGGAAAAGCGTTATGGCGGGAAAAGCTAAACGGTTTGTATGGTATGTGTATTTGCAACAACCAAAGAAGGATGTCATACGCAAGTTTCCTCTTAGATACGTTAGCCACATCCGAGGGAAATAAACAAACTAAGAAATAATCATAAAGGTCCAATAAGATGTGTATTCTGTGTCTAGGATCCTATAGTAAACCAAACTTCAGTGAAGAAAATCAAAATGGCCAAATACAGTATATACATAAATGAGCTCGAGATTGAACCAAGCAGCCCTTTTACATACTGCCCTTTTACATTTTAGAACTGTAACAGGAAAATTGTTATGCTATATTATTGCTATATTAAATTTTAATTGTGGAAATTTAAGTTTACTTATCAAAGTCTCCGCAAAAAAATTTATCTACAATTTTTTAAATATAAGATTACAACATATCAAATATAACATTATTAAACCTATTTCCAGATTAAATAAATGAGTTATTTTTATTATTATTTTATATTAGCAACATTTGTCTAGAAATAGGTTTAATAATCTTATTTTCTGGTTTATTGCAATCTTATAAGAATGTAAGAAGCTTAGATAGTGTAAGGGTCCTCCACTAGAGGTCACTGTTTTTATTTTGTAGTTTTTGTTGGCCGACTCAGTTTCCCAGCAGGCACCTCGGTCAGGTGATGCAGTGCACACCTGAACCGAGGTAGCCATCAATCAATCTATAAATAGCTGTTTAGACTGGGAAACTGGGTCGAGCATTTTTGGGAATACCACTGTCAGTTATGTGGGCATTTTGGTTTGTTTTTGTTATCTGTTTAATTTGTACTTTGATTTTAGTTGTGTTGACTTGGGCTCTCTTAGTGGCAATGTCTCTGTGTATGTTTTGTGTGTCTGTGTTTGTGGAGCTGATTCAGTCCTGTCCTCCTGTGTTCGTGTGGTTAGCTAGAGCAGGTAAGCAGTTAGGTGTATGTGTGGCTAGGAGCATGATTAGCTAAATGCTATGTTGAGTTTATAGTACAGTTACAGTACTAGCATGCTTCTAGCCATAGCCCCTCTGTGTCTCTAGCTATCCTGTGTTTCCACCCCCTCCTAGTCCCAGTGCGCCTAGTTTTAGAGTGCTGTCCCTCCTGACTGGGGAGTAACGACTAGCTTGTGAGTGCCGCCTCGCTTAGTCGTGGAGGGCTGCCTCGCCTAGCCACTGGGTATCCTTTGTTTGTGTTTCTGTGCCCCTATTCCCTAGTGTGTTTAAGCTATTAGGTAAGTATAGCTTAGTGCATGTTGGGGCTAAAGACATGCTTAGCTAGGTGTATGTGTAGCTGACTGCCATTGTTGTTTAGCTAAAAGCCATGCCTAGCTGATTGCCATGTCTTTAGCCCTTGTCCTGTCCCTCTCTTGGTCTCTCGTCTCGTCTTTACGTGTCTCGTCTTTACGTGTCTCGTCTTTACGTGTCTCCCGTCCTCTCTAGTGTCTCCCGTCCTCTCTAGTGTCTCCCGTCCTCTCTAGTGTCTCCCGTCCTCTCTAGTGTCTCCCGTCCTCTCTAGTGTCTCCCGTCCTCTCTAGTGTCCAGTTTCAGCTCCACGCCTCGTTTGTGTCTTGTTACGTTTGTCCCCCTGCCTGTGTCTCGCCACAGGACGTGTTTTGTGTCTCCTCCTGCCTGTGTCTCGCCACAGGACGTGTTTCGTGTCTCCTCCTGCCTGTGTCTCGCCACAGGACGTGTTTCGTGTAACCCCCTGCCTGTGTCTCGCCACAGGACGTGTTTTGTGTCTCCTCCTGCCTGTGTCTCGCCACAGGACGTGTGTTTGTTCCCCTGTCTGTGTCTTGCCAGAGAGCCCCTGTTAGCACAAAGTTAAGTATGGTTTAAGTTTGTTTGTTCCTTTGTTTGTATCTTTATTTATACTTTGTGCTTATTTGTTATTAAAAGACTCTTTTTTGGTTACACCACCCCTCTGCCTCTATGCCTGTTCCTTCCGCCCACGGCGTTCAACACCTGCCACAACACCCCGTTCCTGACAGAATGCTCGACCTACCAAGGCATAGCAGAGGGGGCTGGGACTTTAAATCGCGCCTCACGGGGAGGCCACCGCTGCAGCACCCTTCGCGCCTCACGGGGAGGCCACCGCTGCAGCACCCTTCGCGCCTCACGGGGAGGCCACCGCTGCAGCACCCTTCGCGCCTCACGGGGAGGCCACCGCTGCAGCACCCTTCGCGCCTCACGGGGAGGCCACCGCTGCAGCACCCTTCGCGCCTCACGGGGAGGCCACCGCTGCAGCACCCTTCGCGCCTCACGGGGAGGCCACCGCTGCAGCACCCTTCGCGCCTCACGGGGAGGCCACCGCTGCAGCACCCTTCGCGCCTCACGGGGAGGCCACCGCTGCAGCACCCTTCGCGCCTCACGGGGAGGCCACCGCTGCAGCACCCTTCGCGCCTCACGGGGAGGCCACCGCTGCAGCACCCTTCGCGCCTCACGGGGAGGCCACCGCTGCAGCAGCCGCTTCGCGCCTCACGGGGAGGCCACCGCTGCAGCAGCCGCTTCGCGCCTCACGGGGAGGCCACCGCTGCAGCAGCCGCTTCGCGCCTCACGGGGAGGTCCCAGCAGCAGCAGCAGCCGCTTCGCGCCCCTCGAGGAGGTCCCAGCAGCAGCAGCCGCCGAGCGCCTCGAGGAGGTCCCAGCAACACCAGCAGGCCTCATGTGGAGGCCCCCACCTTCGTCCAGTAGCCCTTATTCAAGGCTCACCGCCTTCGGAGCGACACCCCAGCACAGCGTCCAGCGCCCGACTTCGATGTCGGGCACCCACCGCTGCACGGCGGAGAAAAAGCCAGTATTGCATCGGCCGCCCGGATTGGGGGACAACACAGCACTGTCTTCAGGGGCTCTACTTCTCAGAGCAATACAGTGCTGCCCCCTCCGCCCGGCCTACAACAACGATCCGGTGCTGCCTCCGCCACCCAGTTGACTACGGGAGCTAGCCCGTCGGGGTCGGGTGAAGGGACACCAGGGAAGTGCCTTGGGACCACCAATAGCGCTCCGGAGGAGCGGTTTAAGGGGGGGGGGGGTACTGTAAGGGTCCTCCACTAGAGGTCACTGTTTTTATTTTGTAGTTTTTGTTGGCCGACTCAGTTTCCCAGCAGGCACCTCGGTCAGGTGATGCAGTGCACACCTGAACCGAGGTAGCCATCAATCAATCTATAAATAGCTGTTTAGACTGGGAAACTGGGTCGAGCATTTTTGGGAATACCACTGTCAGTTATGTGGGCATTTTGGTTTGTTTTTGTTATCTGTTTAATTTGTACTTTGATTTTAGTTGTGTTGACTTGGGCTCTCTTAGTGGCAATGTCTCTGTGTATGTTTTGTGTGTCTGTTTGTGGAGCTGATTCAGTCCTGTCCTCCTGTGTTCGTGTGGTTAGCTAGAGCAGGTAAGCAGTTAGGTGTATGTGTGGCTAGGAGCATGATTAGCTAAATGCTATGTTGAGTTTATAGTACAGTTACAGTACTAGCATGCTTCTAGCCATAGCCCCTCTGTGTCTCTAGCTATCCTGTGTTTCCACCCCCTCTAAAGACATGCTTAGCTAGGTGTATGTGTAGCTGACTGCCATGGTTAAGCAATGCTTAACCATGTTTAGCTAAAAGCCATGCCTAGCTGATTGCCATGTCTTTAGCCCTTGTCCTGTCCCTCTCTTGGTCTCTCGTCTCGTCTTTACATGTCTCCCGTCCTCTCTAGTGTCTCCCGTCCTCTCTAGTGTCTCCCGTCCTCTCTAATGTCCAGTTTCAGCTCCACGCCTCGTTTGTGTCTTGTTACGTTTGTCCCCCTGCCTGTGTCTCGCCACAGGACGTGTTTTGTGTCTCCCCCTGCCTGTGTCTCGCCACAGGACGTGTTTTGTGTCTCCCCCTGCCTGTGTCTCGCCACAGGACGTGTTTTGTGTAACCCCCTGCCTGTGTCTCGCCACAGGACGTGTTTCGTGTCTCCTCCTGCCTGTGTCTCGCCACAGGACGTGTTTCGTGTAACCCCCTGCCTGTGTCTCGCCACAGGACGTGTTTTGTGTCTCCTCCTGCCTGTGTCTCGCCACAGGACGTGTTTTGTGTCTCCTCCTGCCTGTGTCTCGCCACAGGACGTGTTTTGTGTCTCCCCCTGCCTGTGTCTCGCCACAGGACGTGTTTTGTGTCTCCCCCTGCCTGTGTCTCGCCACAGGACGTGTTTTGTGTCTCCTCCTGCCTGTGTCTCGTCAGAGAGCCCCTGTTAGCACAAAGTTAAGTATGGTTTAAGTTTGTTTGTTCCTTTGTTTGTATCTTTATTTATACTTTGTGCTTATTTGTTATTAAAAGACTCTTTTTTGGTTACACCACCCCTCTGCCTCTATGCCTGTTCCTTCCGCCCACGGCGTTCAACACCTGCCACAACACCCCATTCCTGACAGATAGCTGTAGATACATTTGCTATCTTTAAGCATTTCAATGCAAAATTATCTGCTAACAGAACGACATATTCATGCTTAAAATCAGTCAAATTCTGTCTAGAAATATTAAATCTTATATATATATATATATATAGGAAATTTTAAATAAAGATTATTTGGAAAAAAAAATACTTTCTGTATTATAATGTAGTATAATGTCTACTATTTATTACAGAATACAATATGAGCAACTGTGTTTATTTTAAGATGTTCTTTTCTATTTTTTTCTGTCTCTTAATTAGTCCCTTCTGTTTAGCTTGAAATATTTTACTCACCTTGACTACTGTACTGTACCATCTTTTAAGGATTGCTTTTCTGTTTTTGGACTTGCTCTTTTTCTTTCACCTTTTGACTACCATGACATCTGGGTTTGTAATTTTTTCTGATTGCTTATGCAACACTCGGCATCATTGCATACTGACCCAGTTTTCACTAGTGTTATCTAATGTGTCTTTGCTCTGTGGGTTTAACCTGAGCCTCATCACCACCGCTCTCATTACACCACAGCTCGGCACTGCTGTAAGAGCTCTGGCAACTTGTCATTGCCTTAACTCTATATGCATGGCATCCCAGCAGGAACCCTTATGTTGGATGAACATTGTAATTTGGTTGTAATGACATTGCGTTAGCATTCAACATTTGGATGACACTGATATTGAAAGTTAGAATGACTTCAAAATCAATTTGAAATAATGTTAAATGAATGGCCTAGACACAACATTGCAAATACAGCCTCAAATTTTTTTTAACCCTGTTCAGGCCAATTAAGTTGGTTTTGAAGGTTTTTTTTGCAAGATTGGTTTAGGCGCATTTTTTATCCCATCGGTGTGTACTCAGCGTTGGTCCGAGATCATTTAATCATAGTAATACACAGTAAAAGTTTTAAAAACAACATAGGTTGCACAATGATGTAGCGGTTAGCACTGTTAACTTGCACCCCCAGGGTCCAGGTTCGATTCCCGCCTTGGGGAGCGGGGTCGATGGAGTGGGCATGTTCTCCCCATGCTTAGTGGGATTTCTATCGGTACTCTGGGTTCCTCCTCTACTCCAAAGATATGCAGATTAGAACAACTGGCATTCCCGAATTGCCCAAATTGTGCATGGATGTTGACTAAAGGTTCTACCATGGTTGTAAAAATGAGAATGCAACCAAAATTCCGGAAAAGTTGGGAAGTTTTTTTTTATTATTTGAATTAAATGAAAACTAAAAGACTTTCAAAACACATGGGCCAATATTTTGATCACAATATTCAGTGCATAGAGAACATGAAAAAAATATTCACAAAATTAACTCATTTCAAATTTGATGCCTTGATTCCCAGATGTTTAAAAAAGTGTAAAGTGTAGTGTAAAAAGTACTCTCCTCTTCTTTTCAAAACAGTTTGAAGATGTCTGGGCATTAAGGTTATGAGTTTCTGAAGTTTTGGTAAAGATCTCTACTTAAGGCAGGCCAATTTAGCAACTGGACTTTTCTACTATGAGGCTATGCTGTTGTAATAGCTGCAGTATGCCATTTTAGATTGTCCTGCTGAAATACAAAAGGCTTTCCCAGAAATTGATGTGGTTTAAAACTTTCATATAACTTTTAGTGTCTTCCAAAACATGCAAGGTGCCCATACAGTATGCACTTATGCACCCCCATACCTTCAGAGATGCTGGCTTTTGAACTGAACGCTGATAACACGTTGGAAGGTCTCCCACCTCTTTAGCCGGGAGGACATGGCGTCAGTGATTTCCAACAAGAATGTCAAATTTGTACTCGTCTGGCCATAGAACACTTTTCCACTTTGAAACAGTGCATTTTAGATAGTGGTTTCTGGAAGTATTCCTGGGCCCATTTAGTAATGTCAATGACACAATAATGCAGATAAGTGATGCAGTGAAAAAGGTCTTCGGTCTTGTCCCTTACTCACAAAGATTTCTCCAGTTTCTCTGAATCTTTTGATGATGTTATGCACTGTAGATGATGAGATTTACAAAGCCTTTGCAATTTTCAAATGCAACATTGTTTTTAAAACATCACACATCTTTTTGCATGCTCTTTCACAGATTGGAGAACGTCTGCCCATCTTTACTTTTGAGAGACTTTGCATCTCTAAAACATCCCTTTTATACAGTAGCTAATCATAGTACAGACCTGATGCTACTGTAGATATTTTCCCAGCAGAATCTTTTTAAAATGTCTTGTCTATTTAGCCTTTTCTTGCTTCCGTCCCAACTTTTTTTGAGACATGTAAAAGACATCAAATTTGAAATGAGAAATGAGTGTACAGTATAAAAGTGTATGAAATTGTGTGTGTGTGTGTGGGGGGGGGGGGGTATGTCGGGGGGCGGTGGATTCAGTGAAGTAATTTGTTGATGTTGGGAAGGGGGGGGGCAGATTATTTTAAACACAATTAATTTTTATTTTTAATCCAACTTAGTGTTTTTTCAAACTAAGGTGTATGAAATCTGCTGTACCGCACGCACCCGACTTTGCAACCAATCTGAAGCGCTGCTATTTTAATGTTATGACTTTTAATAGCTTTTGTTTTCTGTCACATTTTTACAAGAAATCCTCACAATATAAGGTTATGATATTAAAAACTAAAAATATTACAGTAAATAAGATTTCCAAACATTTACTTTAATTGTTTATTTTAATCTGTGCCTGAGAACTGCCACCTAAAACTGCGCCTGAAACATGACTGCCACCCACTGGTCTCTTTTTTCCTGCGACATCGCGTCTCTTGAAATCTCGCGCACTGCCGCGAGTCGCCCTGAGATTCCTGTCCCTCTGACGCGCATTTTTTATTGCTGCATCTTTATGTTCTATTGTGAATTAAATATTGTTTCATGTGATTTGAAAGTCATCCTATTGAAATTTTAAAAACGACCCAACTTTTTCAGAATTTGGGGTGTGAATACAATGGTCACTATTGGCCTCCACTGTCCCTAGTTGGACTACAAACTAGATGGATGGATGGATGGATGGATGGAAAACAACATAATACCAATTTTTCTGGCCATCTGAAACATTACCAAATTTACATTACAACATCAAATGTTTTGACAGCCGCCAAAAAATTCCTGCTTGGGTTTTTAGAACATCTTGAGGTTAACAAGTTGGGGTTTTCTAACAGTGCGCTAGACAAGCATCACCATGTTGTTTTGGAAGGAAAAGCAAAACGGTGAATACAGTATGTGTGTTTGCAACCACCAGAGAAGGATGTCATATGCAAGCTTCCTCTTAGATACGTTAGCTACGTGGTAAATAAACAAACCAAAAAAAATAAAAAAAAATCATAAAGGGCTAAACAAAAAGTAAAACAAACCTAAATGACCAAAAAAAAATTTTTTTATATTTTGATAAATCAAAATGACCAAACACAGCATATACTTTGGCTAAACATTTTTTTTCTTTTCAAAACCTGCACTTGTTCAAAGCTCTGAATGAATCCACAGACTGAGTTTGCTAAGTTCTGTTCACTTTATTGGTGGAATAGACTGTACACCGCTGTGCTTTTCAGATCTCACTCTCCTTCATCCTCTTTCTGCGATCATGTCCATCCAGTCTGTGTACTGTACGCTGACATGGAGTCTGCCGTCGCAGCATGTTCACGCTCACTACCTCATGGCTCAGGATACAATCGCCAGCAAACAATCAAAAAACTAACAAAAGTACAAATAATTTTGGAACAATACCTGTAAACAGAGTCGCAGAGTACATTTGCCATCACAGTCAAGTGCAAGTAGTTTTATGGAATATTAAACTTTTACTAAATACTTTTTATACTTTTTTTTTTACTAAAATAATGATGTTTTTTTTATTGCCAGTTTCATTGCTGCATGTGAATCATGAGAAAATCATAATATAAGCAGCTGAATGAGAACATATTAAAGTGCACATATTAAAGACTGGCAGCACTGATGCATCACAGTAGTAAAAAAGAAAGAAAATAAATGCGCAAAAACACAAAGCTAACTGAGATGTATTTAAACTAACCCCATAAAAGTATTACATTATGGATTCAGTTAAAGCAAATGACAGTAACAAATCCCTTCATCCTTCACCTATCTTCATTCATAATCTCATACCATAAAGTGCCAGCGA
Source organism: Clarias gariepinus (assembly GCF_024256425.1). Taxonomy (NCBI): domain Eukaryota; kingdom Metazoa; phylum Chordata; class Actinopteri; order Siluriformes; family Clariidae; genus Clarias; species Clarias gariepinus. The sequence goes on along the minus strand of NC_071108.1, from coordinate 6,361,319 downwards.
TTTCCCAAAGGAGCAATGAATGTAAAAAAAAATAGATACAGCCACAGATCAGCCATAACATTAAAGTACAAAACATTTTGTCCAATATTGTGCTGCCAAGGCATCTGGTGCATTATATGGATGCTTGTCCAGACTGAGATCAGGAGAGTTTCTATCCATCCATCCATCCATCCATCCATCCATCCATCCATCCATCTAGGAACATCTGTAGTCCAACTAGGAATGGTGGAGGACTTTCACACGCACATTCACACACTATGGGCAATATAGGAATACCAATTAGTCTAATCTGCATGTCTTTGGACTGTGGGAGGAAGCCAGAGTACCCAGAGGAAACCCACCAAGCATGGGGAGAACATGCAACCTCCATGCAGACAGACTCCAAAATGGGAATCAAACCCGGACCATGATAAGTTAAGTTGATAGTGCTAATCCCCAAGCAAACGTGCCACTGGGTGTTTTAATACGTTTCTATCAGAGCCAAAATGGACTTTTCTCAATAATTTGTGCTACATTGGCTTTTCTGTGGGATTGGACCATGGTCCTTTCACCGCCAGGTTTCTGTTGTATAATTGATAAGTGATTTGATTCAATATATAATTTATTTATATAATAATTATATCAATATATAATAAATATTATATTCAAATGTAATGTTAGTGTTGTGGCTGATCGATGTATATATATAAAGGAAAAGTTAAAACATACCTATAACGGTATCCATGCATATTTGTGATTAATGTACACAAATTCCAAATTCTTTCTACAATCATCACTCCCATCACCCCTGCATACCCCCATGTATGTCCTGACAGAGATTTTTGCAGAGTCATGCCTGAATGTTTCTTTTTTTTAAGTTACTGAGCACTTTTGCATCAGTAAATCATGTTTTTTTTAATTAATGTAAATTATGCTTTTTTATGTAATAAAATAGGAAAAAACAAAACAGAGGTGGGGGAATTATCATGCAAAAAAAGAATATGTGGGAATAGCGTTTGAGCTGCTTCATTCTCTGCAATCTACTGCACAATAACATGCATGTCTGAGTAGGGAGGCACTGATGACTTTTTTTTTTTGGTAAAGTTGGAAGATGCATGTGATGTATGATACAAATTATGATACATATACGTATACTGACCCGCTAAGTCCCAACCATAACATCCATAACTTTTTTTTCTTGTGAATTGCAGGATACAGTATTTGTATGTCGTTCCCTCCAGAGATAAATCTATTTAGGAATAGAGTTCCGTCTCTATACTCTTAATTCTGGCCCTGTGATTTAACACACTCATTCATCCAGTATTATTTTCAGCAAAAAAAGAATGGAACAGTTTTTGTCATTTTCCTTGTCTTTCCCCCAAGAAAGGTAATATCATAAATGCCCAACAAACAGTCCTGCAAAAAAGGCTGTAATTAAACTTGCATTAGTTCACGTCCCAGATTCCTGATTATTTATTCTCACAGGTCCTTGAAGGAGCTTTGAGTTTGGGATAAAGCCATTGCTGGGTGCCTTTGTCAAATGCATTGTATCTTGGGATGATGTTCTGGTGGTAAGTCAGACAGGAAAAGCTCCCTCCTTCTCGTTTGTGCATTGGAGGAAAGCTCTGTGCTTGGAGGCGGTTTTGTTATAAGGACGAGATCTTGACGGTCTCGTGAGTGTAGGAGCAGCGGGAGTTGCGCAAGATGCCGGGGATGGCAGGTGACGACGGCAGGCTTTCATCAGGCGTGTTGGCTGGAGGTGTGGGAATGCTAATGATGGCCGCCGTGAAGTCTCGCTGCTCACAATTTAACTTCAGGTCTTCTGTCCTGGCATTGAGGCTCGAGCGACTGTTCGAGAAAGATGTAAAAACATAGAAAACGTCCTTGGTCAGAATATTAGCAATTTGCATTATTTGTCATGAAATCTTACATAGAATACAGGGAATACATGGAAGACATGACCAAGGGGTACGAAGTTATGTGCTAGGGCTGCAACGACTAATTAGGATATTGTTAATTATGATATGTACTGTAGGCATTAATGGCTTAGAGGAGTGTAGTGAACAATAGCATCATGACTATACCTTCCTGACGAAAAACCTCCAAAGTGTAGAAGTATTTTAATCTTAATTTGGTCAAAAACATTTGTAAAGCTGACCATGTGTGATTGTTGTTGTTGTTGTTGTTGTTTATTTTCATGGCATGCTAAAATGCTGGAAGCTTGTGTTTCGTATTTAGTTTTTTAATGTTTCTTAATATGTTTTATAGTCTTATGTTTGATATTAACTAGTTCAAATTGTGAAATGAAAAGATTGTTCCCTCTCAAGTGACAATGTTAATTTGAACAATTTAATAATGATATCTAAATAGATTTTAATTTGATTTAAATTTAGGATGGCAGTCTGGCAGAAACCCTAGCAGTCCTTCAATGCATCCATTAGAGGGAGACATAACATTGTAAAGGTGATCTTACTGTACTGTATGTGTTCATTCTGAGTCCATAAGCGGATATCATTGTTAGTTCTAAACCTTACATTAAATACACTGTTTGAACAGATGTTTTACAACATTAAGTACTTATGGGAATAAGAAATTTAAGAACAATGCACTGATATACTGTACAGGAGCAAATGTACAGTATGTGTGCTTAATTGGAAAACTAAAAATTAAACCATTAATTATACAGTACTATATATGGCACAGACTCTAAATGAGGCCGTAAACAAAAAGAAATTCAGGATGTCCGTTCCATTTTTAACCACTCTCTCTATAAACTGTCATAAAGCAGACTAACTGATTATAACATTTTTATTTATTTTTTTAAATGCACCTATATAGTCCACATATACAAAACTGATAATCTACTGTATAAATGACTGTCTAGGCTCCAGAAGCAAAGTGCTGGACTTATTGCTTATCACTGTCCTACATTACCCACAATGCGGATCGAGTGATTCCAAAAGTTTTGAGAATTACACAAATATTAATTGTGAAAATGTCTTCTGCTTTAGTATTTTTAGATCATTTGTTAGATGATACTATGGTATACCAAAGTATAATTACAAGCATTTTATTAAGGTCAAAGGCTTTTATTGACAGAAGCTTGTCTGGAGAAAAAAAGGTGAGCGCTATCATCACTGTATGTCGTGCCAACGGTAAAGCATCCTGAGACCATTCATGCATGGGGTTGCTGCTCAGCCAAGGGAGTGAACGCACTCACAATTTTGCCTAAGAACACAGCCATAAATTACCAGTGGCTCGAGGAATAATATGGTGAGATTTTGTTCCTTAAACAAAATTTTCCTGGCCATGAAAATGCTTTCAAAAGCATTTTCAAAATTGACTCTTTGCATTAACGTAAAATAATTGTCAATAGAAACATTTGACACCTATGAAATGCTTGTAATTATACTTCAGTATACCATGGTAACATCTGTCAAAAAGACGTAAGAACACTGAAGCTGCCGACCTAAAATTAATGTAATTCTCAAAACTTTTGGTCACAACTGTACACTATTCATAAAGAAAAATGTAAAAAAAAATGGTTGTGTCTTAGATAGCTAATTATCCAAGCCGAGTCGCTGTCATAACTGCATTGTAGAGCCGCATTGCGTAATAGGACTTTTCAGTCCAGCATTTGCATAAATGTCCCCACTACTTCTGCATTCGGCTTCTCATCAATATGATGTTAAATCGGCCCTAAAATTGTGTAAGAAAAGTGAGTAAAGAAGCTTCACTAAATAAATGTTATTACTTATAACTCTATGTATTAGATAGTGATACCATCAGTGTGTCCATCAATGTGGCTAACTCTTGACTGGAATAGCTAATACTGTACGTAGCACCAGTCTACAAACATTCTAGCCATTTTAGTGTTTTAGAGTAAACTTTAATCCTTCTATATTTAAATGAAATTAAAACCATCATGGTTCACAAATGATGTTATTATCAATTTACACCTGGTGGGTGTCACATGACCACTACAATCTGACCAAATCAAGCTGTGATTTGTCCTGAGTGTTTTTTATGATGATGTGAGTACCAAGTACCTCTGAGGACCAGATGGGCTCTTGTGAACATGCAGCGTATCGAGCTCCTGGATGCTGCCGCGGCTCACTGATACGGTGGAGTTGGCCAGGCGGATGGCTCTCCTCTTAGCTCGGCGAGGACAGCAAGAGGTCGAGACACCCTGCTGGCTGGAGATTGAGGTGCTGCGGCTGGTTCGGAAGCCCACTGACTCTGTCATACACATCTCACTGTAGGTCAGTTCATCGGTAAACTCATGGTTCTGTGAAAGGATGAAAGGACATGCTGAGTTCTATGACAAGCTAAAGGTTACCCACTTTTTTTCTTGCTCTTTGCAGATCACATCCTTGTTTAAAGTCCTACTTTTGTATGTTTTATCTACATACTGTATATTTATCTACATACTGGCACATTTTTCCATCAGACCTGTCAGGAGTCATAAGAGCTGCTTTTTATCACTCATAATTCTTCAAAATGAGTTTATTTCTCCTTCAATAAAAATGACCCATACAGAATGTATAATGTAATATAATGCATTATGAATTTTAAATATGTGATTATATATATGGGATAGATATTTACATTAGTACTGTATGTATGTACATTCACAAATAAATATTTTAATGCATTCATATATACTGTATGTACTGTATATATGTACTGTATGTGTACAGTTACATAGCACCATTCTTTTGTGCAGAATCAAGTTTTTATTCATTAAAAAAAAAAATTTATCTTCATATGAAATGCTAAAATGTTGCATTCCTCTACATTTCTACAGGTGGCACTTAATAAACTGTTAACACACTGGCCGCCAGCACAGCATCCTGTGTAATAGGGGTTTGTTTAGAATTAAAACAAAATTTTTAAAAAGTACTATCAAATCAGGATATTTATAAAATTGTGACCAGAAGCACAATACAAATCCAATCAGAACAAAGTAATAATATTACCATATTACTAATTATATATTAACTAGATGTGCCTGCGACTTAGTTCACATGTTTTTTAATTGCACACTCTTAAGCGCGTTTTAAAAAGGTTCAACACTATCTAAAGTATGGAATGAACTAAAATTTTTATGTTACCATGAAATGCGAGGAAAAAAGGTGTTAAATTGCATTTATTAAGTAGACTTTACTTGCACACTCATAAGTGCATGATAAAAAATGTACAGCGCCTCCTATAAATTTTAAGATAAAGTAAAGACTTTTTCAAGCTTGATGTTTTTACAATATAAGGGCATTTTCCATTAAAATTTCAAAGTAGCATATCTTCTCTTCCATATCTTCACATATTTTTTTGCGAATATCTTCAAAGTACAGATACATAAGCAATACAGTTTTATTAAATGTATGGATAGATTATAAGTATTTTACATAATAACTTTAAAAATAAGAAGTGTGATCAACTGAAGTGTGCATTTTTACACAGTTTTGCAACGACAACAACAACAAGGTGCTGAGGTTGGTATGGAGGAAGGACAAAAGAAAGGAAAAATGTACACTTTCTTACTGATTGCTGTATCGTTTAACATTAACGACTAATGCATTTTCTTCTTCAGGGTTGCCAATTCTGTATTTTCCCTGCCATTAAAAATGTGTCACTTTGTGCCCAAAGCAATTTCATGGCCTTTTGAACCTTAGTCGAACTCTTACCGTAGTCTTCTCCAGGCAGTGTAACAGATGGTGGTGCTGGTGCTCAAAGGACGACCTGTTCTTTAGACACAGCGCGCCACTGTCGCCATCATGATGCTGGAAAAACGGCAGCACAGGAGAAAGTTATCTATGGGCATTCAACTCATGTGTGTAAAGAAGTCAATATAACTACAAACCCAGGCAGAGTATAACAAAGGAAAAGAGGCAAGATCAATTTCTGTTTATGGTATTTAAAGACAATAAAACTTGATTCTAGATCAGCAGCACAAATGTTCTCTAGGTCATCCAGTGCTGAGCTATTTAAAGACGACTCCATCTATTTCTAGGCTCCAGAGGATCATTTCCACAATTCCTGTTGGTAAAATTAGCTGACCTTTCTGTATGAGCTCTACAATGCACACATTTAAAAATACTGTCATTGAAACATGCAGTTGGTAAACGTGCTTTTAGGTGCAAAGATACCTGTAGTATGGAGATCTTGAACCAAAAACGTTTGTCGTTGTTGTTGTTGTTATTTAAAATGTCGTTTTGTAACTTCTTATGTGAACATTTCTCATATAATTGAAATTAAAATTAAGTAAAAAATAAGCTTAAGTATATTTTTGTGATCATGCTGTACTTGAAATGCTTGTACAGATGATCAGTGTTTCTTTTTAGGAAAAAAAAAACAACAACTTTAGGTTAGTCCTGCTTAATGTGCAGTTTTCATAATCATTTCTTAATTTTTTTCCGACATTACACAAAAACTAAGTCTATATTTTCATTTGCCTTTTACTTGTCTGGATTTTTTTGCTGCCTAAAACAGAAATAGCCTCGGATCACAAGACCTTCTGCTTCTGATGTTTACGATTATGCTGACTCGATCCCCTGGGCTTGCAAGGGGTCATTTAATGTACTCTTTTCAAGCTGGTAAAGTATTGGAACAGTCTTTAATATGTGAACAGTGATTCCACTAAAGTGGAAACGACCGGGGTAAGTGTACGAGGGCACATTAGATAAAAGTAAACAGGGCATCAGAAACTCACTGGAAGTGCTCCGTCAGCGGAAAGCACTAGCAACCATTGCAGGCTTTAAAGTTTTGCCTGACAAGATCATCAATAAACAGACCTTAAAGGGTTTTTTGTTTTGTTTTGTTTTGTTTTTCACTAGTTTGAAAGTTGTTCTTTGGCAACGATGGAATACAACCAGAGGCGGAATGTAACTAAGTACATTGACTTTCATATTGTATTGTATTTAAATACATACTTGAGTCATTTTATTAGCTGTATGCATAACTGTAACTACTTTGTTAATAAGTCTATTTTCAGTGTGATTTACTATAAATTGCATATTTGAAGCCTTAAATGCCTCAGGAAGGCTCAGTAAGCATGAGCACATCATCTCCCTGCAGTGGCTCTCCATTGGGTATTAACCCATCAGCAGCCTTTGCACTTTTCATGTTTTTATGACCTGCTGATGGCAATATCACATAAATAACATGAATCATATTTCCCATAGATGCAAGAGGTTTGGAGCACTAATACTTTAATAATTAACATCTACAGTATATTATAGAGACTTAAACTGACTATGAAAGTGTATTAAGTAACTGAACCTGGCCTTAAATAGTGAATAAAACACTGATACAAGTAAAAAAAAAAATCCACAGACTGGTGCCAGGATGCAGCCCAACCTTAAGCAGAGTCGCTCCAACATTTATATTTGGCAGATCCCCTTATCGAGAGCGACTTACATTCTTACCATCTCATTTTTAACGTCAGTTAAGGGTTAAGGGCTCAAGGGCTTAACAACGGCAACTTGGTGGTGCTGGGGTTTGAAAACTGGGACCTTCCAATCAGAATGCCAACACCTTAACCACTGAGCTACACCTCATCCCACGACACATTCTGAAGATCATGATTTTCCAATAACAGCTCAGAACTTTATGCCACATAAAATAACAGTTGTTTATTTAAAGAACAAAACAGTATACTTTAATTAATCAGTTTCTTATGACCGATCAAAACAGATAATTTAATAGCATTGTGTATTAAAATATGCCAGGTAGAGGTTGAGAATTTTATTGGACAGAATCCCTTTTCGGACCTTGCTTATTTAATTAAAACTACAAAATGGTCATGGAATTTTAATATTATCCCATATTAGCCCTTCAAAGTCTGCGAATACAAATTCTGTATGCATACCATTAAAACGGCTGAGCAGACGACCTGCTGTTGTTGCAAAACCAAAAGGGCTCCTGCATTTAAAATTATAATCTAATGACTTAATGCACTCATAAGGAGTTTTCTACCTACAAAGCAAAAATGGCAAAAGCATACATTTATGCAATAAACAAGAGGCAGTGCTGTTGTGCTGAATATCAGCACGGCTGTCATGCGGTAACATATTGCGTTGATGTTTAGAACAAACTGGAGAGCGATATTGCTTTGATATAACAGTTCAACAGACATCATTTTTTATTTATTTATACTTCCGCAACTGGCAGCGCTGGACAGCAACCATTAGTGAGTGCTAACTCAATGGTGTGAAAATAGTTTTAAACTCTTAAACCATGGAGGTGTTGTACAGTACTGAGAAACGAGAGATGTATTTTATATTTCCACTTTTTCTGCTTCAGATTGTCAGCTAACCTCCAGATTTTTGGGATTACATGCCAAAAGGCATAAAATGGAAAACTAGTTTGCTATGGTTTTTGTTCGACACAGAGTAGTGCCCTTGGTCAGGGATTTAGAGGGATTCGGGATTCAGCATAGTGTTAGAAGCTAGTTAGCTTTGTGGCTTGCATTAGCCGTAAATAGAGCAACACAGATAGTTCCAAGTCAATTCAGAACAACAACTTTGAATGTAAGTTTTGTCAGGCAGTTGTTCTCACCTCTTACTAGTTAGTGTAATTAATGATTGTTAGAACACCTGTTAGAGTGTTAGAACATATGTACTCCAATATACTAAACAGCTGCAATGCCTGATGATAAATCATCCTCATAAATAACTGTTCCTGGTTAAATGGACAGCTTTTGGCAAAGATCCTGAGAATCTCCCGAATGATGTCATGAAAATCTCCAAAAATGTGTCAAATAAGAAGAGCTTGGAAAGAAAATGGAATATGCCTATTGGAATACGTTATAGATCCATGCTGTAAATATTAAATTATCATGGCTTATAGAGAAGTAGAAAAAAATCCACTGATTGTGTTAATCACACTGTTCAGAATGTCCTTCTACGGTCTGTTAAATTATAATTAATTAACTTTTTGTTGGTTTGTTTATTGCAGTTTGTCTCTATTTTTTTCATAGCTCTTTCTTTCTTTCTTTCTTTCTTTCTTTCTTTGACATTGAACACTATACATTACAACTATTCATATAAACTCTATCATTTTTCAGCATAAAACTCCCAGGAGATTTCTAAAATAATCAAGCCAGTCTGTTCATCGCCAACAAACAAAAAAAAAGTCGCAGTCAAAATCTGACATCACATTTTTTTTCCCCTAATTGGATGTTTAAACTCAACATCAAGAAAAGTCTGCTGCAGTCACATGATTGGCAGATTAGGTAGTTGCATAAGCAAGCTATTAACATGGCTGAATGATGTATATTGCAATACATTCTGAAGAACTACAAGCCATAATATTACAGTTTGTCCTGAATTATCCAAAAGACATTACTAACCAGATTCTGTGGTTTGTTTGTATTCCATACCGAAACTATATATAACAGGTTTCCGGAATTAAAGGTCCTTAGAGAACCTTGACATAACAAGTCCATCTTGGTATTTCATTTCATTTGTCCCGTATATATTCAGAACCACAGCCAGATTAGAATGCATCCTTTTTTAGATTACAGTAAGATACATTATCCAGCAGCTGACATAAAGGAGAGCAGCTTTACAGTTTCTCCATGTTGCTGGATCTCTGGCTCAGTCCTCCGTATTTGACATTATTAACACTGTCTTTATAATTATCGTGGCATCTCCAGCCCACCTCTCATCCTGCTGTTCTCTCATTCTCACCCCACGCACTTTCTACAGGACCTGCTAATCAGCTTGGCTAATTACACCCACACGGTGCACAGACACACAGCTGGGGACAAGGCTAAAGAGTCAGTGTTAGTCACTCCACCAGATGGATAACCACATTCCCAACTTGATTTACTCACTTTCATGGGCTAGTACATTATCTCTGGCAAATGTGGCTCTACATTAAAGTTTTGTGTATGGGAACAACTCTTGGATCTTCATATGGTAGAGCCTTTAAAACAATGGTGTCCAAAGTCCAGCCCCAGGGCCAAATGCAACTCATGGACTGATGTTAACTAGCCCCTGGGTTCTCTGTGGCTTGCTGGTCAGCATGTTGTAATTTTTCCTTTTACCTCATGGTGGCAGCAGACTTTTGTAACACTCTCGCTCACTCACTTATACAGTATGCTGCTTATCCTGTACAGGGTCGCAGGAAGGAAGTCTGGCCCTGGTGATTCAGAGCACGCAGTGGGGTCACCCGGGATGTGGTGCCAAAAACATACAGTCACAAACTACAGAAAAAGCCAATTAGCTTAACCTGCATGTCTTTGGATGGTGGGAGGAAACCAGAATACCCAGAGGAAACCCACCAAAAGAAGAAGTCCATGCACACTGAACTGAGTCCAGAATTAAACACTGACAGGAATTGACCTTGTAGGTGCGAGGCCTCAGTACTTACTACAACACCAACGTGCCACCCACTTTCTTAACCCAAATGCAAGAATCAGAACCTGGAGCCTTTCCCAGGAGACTTAGGGCACAAGGCCAATCCATTGCAGGGCAGACACACAGGTGCAAGGCAACAATGATAACCACTAAGCCACTTAGGGGTGCCCTGCACTTTTCAAATCATATACTAGCAAAATGCATATAAGCTGGACACTGTCCAATGTATACAAGATGGACACTGTCATTCCTAAAGAGATGAATGTTGCACAATATTGCAATATTCACTTACTCACTTATCGTCTATACAGCTTTATTCTGCATTCAGGGTCACAGGGGGCCTGGAGCCTATCCCAGGAAACTTAGAGCATGAGGCGGGGTATGGACAGGGTGCCAATCCATCACAGCGCACACACACATAGTCCAAACACATAGTCTCACACACACACTACAGGCAATTTGGGAACGCCAATTAGCCTAATCTGCATGTCTTTGGAATGTGGGAGGAAACCCGCCAAGCATGCGGAGAACATGTAAACTCCATGCATACAGAAACGGGAATCAAACCCAGACCCTGGAGGTGCAAGGCAACAGTGCTAACCACTACACCACCGTGCCGCCTATTGCATTTACGTTTTTATTAAACAAGTATGTAGATTACTTACAAATTATTATTTGGGAATTTTAACATTATTTACATTACGGCATTTGGCAAACACCCTTATCCAGAGTGACTTATATTTTTATCTCATTACACATCTAACACACCACTGAACTACCCCTGTCCACTTTTTGTCATGCTTGATAATAATAAATAGTGTATAAAATTAACGCCAGATCTCACGCAAGATCTGTTTTTTTTTGTTTGTTTTTTTTTCACTCCAGCATGGTGCAGTAACCAACAGTTAATTTTAATTGTCCACTTCCAGCAAAATAATAAACCATGGGTCATTAGTTTGTGACACTGTTCACAATTCCCCTCAAACTGAGCAGTTTTGCCGTACCAGCACATCAGAACATTGCTATTATTTTCTCCCACTACACCTAAAAATAAAATTTTTCAGAACTTTATTGAGTCATGGTTACAGACACAAAATCAAGTTAATGCAATGTTAAAAGGTTCTTTGTGAACAGTCAGGAAAAAAATGGTTAATTCCACAACCCTGAATGTTCTTTGAAATGTTCCCTTGAGGAAAACCTCTAACCAAACCTTTCCCATTAACGAAAACCATTTATGCCTATCATGCTGGGGGAGACGATGCTTCATCTTCTGAGAGTGCTTTATCATGTCAGAGTCATAATAGACACATACTGTATCTACCATTACCGATCTCAAACACAAACCAACTGAACCTTTTTTATTTCCAGTACTAGACTGAGCATTTTTATTTGAAAGGGCTTTACAATCACCTCCAGCCTCCTCAGGAATCACTGGGGTGTTTCAGTTTGTTAAAATTTCATTTGGAATCAGGCAAAAGCTTCCTTGAAATGATGAGCTGGCAATAAACTTACTAAGAAGAGAGACAATATAAGGAAACACACATTCAACTTTTTTTTTTTTTTGGTTAATTGGAAATGCAGAGCTTCAGGGCCTAGTCGTCCATTCATTTACAAGGTGCAGTACAAATAGCCGCAGCTAGTACTGCGCATGCATGAGACTTGGTTGCGAGCAAACTTAATGACGGTGTTTCATCAAAGCTGCCTTCACGAATCCCTGCAAAATGATAACACACTGCAGGCTCTGTTTGCATCACATAAAACACTGCTTACATGAAAATGTTATTTTCAGAGTCCCTGGGGCTTCATGCTAACATTTCCACTCATTAGTCTGAAATACAAAAAAGCCTCTAAAATGTCAGATATCCATCAGGCTCATATTACTGTCTAGAATTGTCTGATATTATTAAAAAAAGAGAAAAGAATTCAATCATACTAATAAATGCATCAAACTCTGAATTCCCTTCTCCTGAATTTAAAGACGTACAGTAGAGTAGAGGAACTAATTTGAGTTTCTGATCTGTCTAAGATAAATTTAGTCTTTGGAAAGTATAATAAATAAATAATAGACAGTCAGACTTGTCAAGAAACAGAAACAGGTTGTACAGGACATCAGTCAGCTGGAGAAGAGCCAATCACTGTATGAAAAAACTGACCATTGTTGAGAGACTTCAGTTTTCTCCTTGTCTCAGTTTACAGTGCGTTCAGAGAATATTTATATATCGCACATCTTACTATGTGAGTTAGAACAAGGAAAAAAAAACATGTTTTTAAAAAAAAAAAAAATTAAACGTACAAAAATGAAAAAATTGAGAAACTAGAAATTTGCGAAACAAAGATAAATTAAAAAAGTATAAAATGATTTAAAAATCAGTTAGGAAATTAAGAGAAAATTTCACAAATGAGTTAGAAATTTAAAATATTCAAATATATAAATTAAATATTAAAATGTATTTATGTATTTAAAAAGTATTTAGATGCTTCAGAAAGTTTTTTTTTTTTTGGAGAATTAATAAGCAAATTAGAAAATGTATGGAACATTTACAAAATAGGCCAGAAATTTAGTCAAAATGTTAAAAAAAATCTTACTTTTACAAAAAGAATTATATAAATAAATTTTTCGTAGAAGCTTCTTTTTTTTTTGGTCCTGCTCCTTGCATCCAGCTTATGAAATATTCTTTCACAAATGAGTGCAATTCCCAAATTGGACATCCAGGAAGATTAAGTTAAAAACAGATTAAAAACAGCAATTACCTTTACCACACACTCATTTTTTTTGGTTTGGTTGTTTGTTTGTTTAAAGGCTGTTCGAAAAAATATGGGAGGACTTTACAACCAAAGGGAATGTAAACAAAGTCATTTGAGTTTATTTCAACTCATTTCTTCAGTTTACAAGTTTCCAGTTCTTGCATTTAAAGTAATAAATGTGGCGGAGTCTCGTTCCTCCGAGCCCTTCAGCTTTATAACAAACGAGATCTTCCGTCCATAAAGTTAACAACATGAGCTGAAATAAAGCTACATCATTCCGTTAGAGAGCGTCTTAAATTTGTCTGGGAGGCAGCTGAGTTTATGATGCTTATGTAACTTGAGCAGTAAGGTCGTCTTCTTCAGCGCGTTATTCTAATACTCAGCACTTTACTACAAACAACTGCTAAGAGGTAAAAGTGTGTGTGCATGCGTGTGTGTGTTTTTAGTCCAAGCAAACACAGAGCCACCACGCCATACTGTATACCCAATGTAAACCACAGGCTGTGCTTCGTCTTTCTTCATCATTATAAAATGTGAATCTTATTTAGGTTTCACCGAAGGCAGGATCTGCAGATGGTGCAAATTAAAACAATATTCATCTTTATCTCAACAATGTCAGAGGAAAACAGCAACACTGTACATGCCGTTACTGTGAGTCTCCTAACTACTGAGACAAGACAATCGCATGAACACACAGCGTGTAATGTGAACATAACTGAACTGTGTCTGTTGTTTGTTTCTTGCTCATCCTTCACAGACAGACCCCGTTCCTGCATCCTGGCACACGGATACTCACCTGGAGTCCCCCTTCATCTTTGTACTGCAGGAATGCATTAGTGGTTCCTTTTTTAGACAAGCGAATCCTGGCCAGACGCACTTTCTGTAAAAAACAGAGAAAACCACGTTTTAAAGGGCTGCATCAGCACTTATCCCAAAAGTGTTGAAATGGACTGAAAAAAAAAAAAAAAGCTCTGTAAAGCTGCATTTGTGGAAACTCTGAACTCCATTTACTCTAAAAAGCATCTGCTGCTTTGATTAGGTAGCACAAAAAAATTATTAAAAAAAAAACATAAAAAAGGTTGATATGAAATACTTTGAAATGCAAAAATTAATCTAATCTGTGTACTAATTATTCTAATCTGTGTACTATTAGAATAAAAGAAAAAAAAATGTGTGCCAAAAACACTATGTGTAAGGTTTCACATTTCCAAAATGTAAATGTATAAATAAAAAAATGTCATATGCTGCTTGTTTTTTATTGATTTATTTATTTATTTATTACTGTATATTTTAGGATGTAGAATGCATGCTTGTATCCTGTACTATTTTCCTGCAATCTTATTGACATTTTTTAAAAATATTTTTTCATGTTTTAAGTAATAATAATAGTAATTATTATTATTATTATTATTATTATTATTATTATTATTATTTGTTTTTTAAGAAGTGGTAGTAGTCATCTATTTGTTTCATTTATTCACCTGTTTGCTTACTTTTTAAAATTAAAAATTTTGCACTTTCAATTTGCACTTATTAATGTATATACTTATGTATAATAAACTGATAAACTAACCAACCAACAAACAAACAAACAAACAAACAAGTAAATAGCTGCTGTTTTGTCCATTTGTTGTTTCACTTCATTATTATTATTATTATTATTATTATTATTATTATTATTATTATTATTATTATTATATACGGGTATGAATGTGTTTTGTCTTTCAGCAAGCTTTCCAAACACACTCCATCTTGAATCTTGGTTTGGTTTCCTGTTTTGCAGCCTAATTGTCTCTGGTTCTGAGATCAACTTCATCGTGATAAAAATCCACTACATAGAAATTAAACTGGAAACATAGGGCTTAAATTCCTCTTATTAAAAAGACAGCTTTTGTTGACTTGTTTCTAATATTCCTCAGTCCAATTATAGAAAATCTTGCACAAATTCTCTCAGTACCTGCTGGGCACGCATCTTGTCAGCTCTCTGGTTCTGGTGGTAGATGCGACTGAAGTTGGACACTATGACAGGAACAGGAAGTGCGATCACCAGGACGCCACTCAGAGAGCAGATGGAGCCGAAGATTTTGCCTGCGATGGTTTTGGGAACCATGTCTCCATATCTGCAACACCCAAAAGAGACAAAGAGATACAAGCGGTCAGGATTATAGTTACGAAACATTGAGCGATTCACACAACTCAAACCAGGACGGAATAAATGAAGCCTAAAGGAGACTTTAAATTGAGAAGTCTATATGCGACTTAAAAATGACAATTAAATGCCCTTCTGAACAGCTGACATACCGTAATGGACACTACTGAGCACTTTGTTTTTTGTTGTGATTCTTGGTAAAAAAATATTGTATTTGTCTGGAAGACAAAATGGAAGAATAGCAATCAGTGAATATGTATTCTCCTACATACAGTACAGTGCTCAATGTGATGGTTATACATGAGAATCTCATTCTCTCTATGGATGTGACATTTGGACTCATATTGGTGAACAAAAAGCCTCAGAGCATGGACAAGCTTAGTATAAGAGAATTATGTATGTGGCATTGAATGGATAAACTTTTATGAGTTTAGGTTTTCTCGAAATGTTCTGAATTTTAAGAACAACTGCAGAAAGTAATCTACAGTTATCATAAAAGAGAGTTGAATGAATGATTTGATAACATTTTTCATGTTTGGAATTAGGCTATTATTTAGGATAAACTGGTGTTATGGTTGTTTGTTAAGGAAATTCGTAAATAGGGGACATAAAGCATTTAAAGTTATAAATTATGAAAATTATTACATTATTATTAAATGAATTTAATTATTAAATGAGTGGTAATTGAGACTTTTTTTACTAGTCCTTTTCCCTATTTTTATTTTTCTTATTTTCTTTTGTATGCTTTTTGATAATCAGCATTGACGTTTATTGGTACAACTACTGACATCTTTAGAGGAAACATTATTGCTATCATTCTATTTGAGTTTTTAAAAAAAGGCCAGAGATAACAAGTGTGTATACATTTTTTGTGCCCCTCTGTATTTTATAGCTAGGCTTCAAATTATTGGATGGCAGTTTTATCAATTAATTACAGAATACATACAATTATTTCGCAATACTTATTAAACCAAAATTAACATTTATTAAATCTAAATTTTACCTACTAACATTTTCTTAGCTAGCATTTACTTTTAGCTAATGTTTGTTAATATCTTCTTAGCAGACATATTACTACTGTAGCTAGGTACAAACTATGTGTTAACAGTCACATCAAGTAATTCATCAAGAGGTGGATGTGTTTGTGATAGTACATTTGTGAGATTTGTTTTATGCTAAGCTAGTTCTACTTTACTTTTTCCTATTTAAGTAAATTAGCAAATTACATTCAATTAGGTATCATTTATTGAAACTTTGCTATTATTAGGTAACATTTACAGTAGTTTAGTATTTTATTGTTATTAACAGTATAAACTTTTTGCCATTTTTTTCCCCCATAATAATTGAACATGTATAGGGGTCAGGATTGTGCAGTGTAGAGTGATTTTTTTTCCCGACAAGTCTTCAATATAAGCTTTTTTGTGTGTGCGTTCATGTATTGTGTATTATGGTGAGAGTGCATGAGATTCACTTTGTGTTTGTGGACAAGTTCCCAGAATTTTACTGATTTCCATAAATGATTCAAAAAGTCTTTGCTGAAGCTTTTACACTAATTGGATGAATTTCTTTGGAAAATGCATATTGGTTTTCCCATCCTCAGGGATCCAGAGCTCATCTCTAATCGCTCGCTCATTTAGCACAACTCATTTAGCAGAGAGAATCCTTTTTAATAGCAGAGCTTGTAGCCACAGACGGGAAACACACCCATGCTGTAATCTATTCTCTCTCATGCGCGTACACACGCACATGCACGCGCACACACGCGCACTAATAATTCCCTGTCCTCCTACACACTGGTGGATCATTAACTTCCCCACGGGGCTGGTCATGTTTTTGTTTTGACCCATAAATCAGGCTGGCGGCCGAAAGATGACACAAGCTGAACTCCAGACAGGAAAAGTCATGCTCCAGTCCTCTTACATCAATCAAATGATTAGTAGCCAATCACAACGAGTTATAATGGCTCAAGGTCACTGATGTCACTGTCGATTAAAAAAAATAAAAATCCACCAACCACGATAAAAGGCAAAAACAAAACTGCAGGAATAAAAAACAATTCATGACTACGGTGTGGCTTGCTTGCTTTCTTAGTTTTAATATTTTATGCAATGCAACATAAGAATTTGACTTTACATGAAAAGTGCTGTTATTAGCAGTGGTAGGAATAGCCTATACTTCGGACAAAAATACAGGACATATCGACCCAATCCTTCAAGAGTCGGTGCTGTAATTTTTTAAACGAATCAGACCGATAATTTCCCCAAATTCCCTACTGTAGGTTCCCTCAATTTTGCAAGCACTCCCACATAACTTACATCAAAAAGTTCAGCCAGATCTCTTGAGCGCTATGGATGGAAGTAACAACCTTGGCACTTTTTTTTTTTTTCTCAAACAGCTAGAGTACAAACCTCCTACTTTGGAATAAATCATGTTGATCAAAAATAATTAACCGCTTTATAAACGACTGCGAACTCGCTCCATAGAGAATAAACTTTATTTCACAGTGGAAAGGCAATGAATCAGCAAAAACTTCCTCTGTACTGTATCTCCATCGCTGATGCTTGCTCAATTTCACATACAAACACACACACATACACACACACACAACTTGTATCACGTAAGCAATCCGGGTTTCTTGGCTTGTGCAAATTTTAAATTGAGACGATTGCTCAAACCTTTTGGGAGTTAAGAAGGTTTGTTTATTACCTGACCAAAAACAATTTTCCCGTAGGAATCCATTCATTTTGCATTGTGGAATACGGGTGTGCATCAGACATGCAGACACAGGAGTTGCTAAGACACACACGCGTGCAGGAATGGCCATATCTCAGGAACTCTTGTCTTACAAAAGCGGCGTTTTCACCATTTTGCCCAAAAAATCATGCTTCACAGTTTCCAGGAATCGTCTGTAGATATTCTTATTCTTATTATTATAATGGTATATTATCATATACCATTATTAGATGGTAGCACAGCATTTGGCTTCTTGTGTTCCATCTTGAGGTTGGTTTACTATCTGCACTGACTTTCCCACAGGTTTTCTCCATATTCCAAGGTTTCCTCCAACTATCCCACATTGTGCAGGTACTGTAGGCGTGCCCCTAGTTGTGTGTGTGTGCGACATTTGTTACCAGGATTGTCTCTTGATCCACTGTGTCACCAAGTCCAGGATAATGCAAACTGAAAATCATGTGTGTGTAAAAATCACACTTACTGTAAAGGAAAGTTTGCACAACTTATTTTTTTACGGGTATGTTTTAAGGAGGTTGACGAAAACCAGAGAATCCAGAGTAAAACCATATACCAGTATAAGATATGAAATTCCATACTGGGATTGACCCAGAGTTGTAAAATGGGGACATTACCCAGTTCACCACTGTACCACACATAATTAATAAAGAATTTTTTATCCAAAATTGGATATAAACACTGTTGATATTATGTTAATGATTACTATAAATAAAATAATATATCAGAAATTCAGAAATTTAGTTTTGTTAGAAAGTGCCTCAAATTCTGGATTATTGGCAGCAGCATTTATTCCACTAATCTAACATTTACAGGACACTCCCGTCCTCCGGCGTGCTGCTCTGACAGCTGAAGCTCGCTCAGCACTTTATAGCTGCCAAAGACAAACCAGGTGCCAAAGAACTAAGCAGCGGCTAAGAGCCCGAAGTGTGCGTACGAGACAGAGAGAGAGAGAGAGAGAATGAAAGAACCTTATCAGAGTGCACTTACACATTCACACCATGTACTCTTGTTTCACCAGGAGGACTCTGCAGATGGCTCAAATTAAAACAATATTTGTCTTAATCACAACAGTGACAGACAGAAACACCACCTACACACAATTTCTGTTGCTGTGGCTATCCCAATTACTACTGCGAGAAAATGCAATCTTAGTAAACTGCTTCTTCCTTCAAAAATAACAGCGTTTCCTTTCTGGGAGATCAATGTTTCCGAGTCGAACATTGTCGTCGTCATCGTCTGTATACGTCTGTATACGTCTGTATACGTCTTTATCCTGTACACAGGGTCACAAGGAGCCTATCCCAGGAAACGTAGGAGACGAGGCAACATACAGCCTGCACAGCCAATTAGCCTAATCAGCAGGTCTTTGGATTAAAGGAGGAAACCCACCAAGCACATGCACAGACTCCAAGGCGGGAATCGAACTCTCAACCCTGAACGACCCTGCCATCACGAGTCTCACAAAATTAATTTGTATAGAAAAATCAAACAGGGACAGAATTAGTGATCAGTCATATCAATGTGACAGCTTAGCATAGCTTACATATAGGTTATAAAGTGGTAGCTGGTTTGATAAATCATGCTACATGATCAAACTTACATGAGTAATGTTTCCTATATATACATTTCCTAGATCTGTAATAGCCAAAAAGATGGAAAGATACAGTACACATCAAACAAAAGTGTAATTTGTGATATTTCAGCTTATAGTCAATATTTTCCTTACAATCGCAGTTCACCTTACAGCCAGCAGAGGGCTCTAAAAAAGTACAATGTGCTCCTTTAATATTCTCATCAATGTATAAACCTTACATTATTGAGGCATGACTACAGGTCAATTATGTCTTTTTTTTAGAGTAGTTTCATAATCAAATCTT
Source organism: Clarias gariepinus (assembly GCF_024256425.1). Lineage (NCBI taxonomy): Eukaryota > Metazoa > Chordata > Actinopteri > Siluriformes > Clariidae > Clarias > Clarias gariepinus. The sequence continues at coordinate 6,341,457 of NC_071108.1, read as the reverse complement.
GGCAGTTAATTAAAGATAGTTAAGCTTCTACCTTGAAATGTCTTTAAGAGAAAAAACCACTGAGTTCCTTCGGTGCAGGAAAACCCAGCAGTTACTGACGTACATGAATCCCTCTAATGGGTATTGTACTGTACTGTACAATTCAATACCAGTAATGCCCTTAAAGTGGTCTACCTCACTGACATGTCTCACCTTTCAAAAAAAAAAAAAAAAAAAAGAGGATGCCACCTACTGTATTGAAAAAGCCAGTGAAGAAAGCACAAGTGAACAAGAGAAAACGACTGTGACAAGTGGTGGAGAAAATCTAATAACAAAATAATTAATGATAATAATGTAATGCTAGGCTGGTTTGGAGTGTGTAACATTGATCATTTTGCCAGCTTTCTTGGTAAAAGTTTTTAATCCTCCACAGCATGTTTTTTTAAGGCATATGGTACTGTGCGAAAGTCTTGAGTCCCCCTCCGCCAAATTTCTTTGTGTTAAATTAAGTTAAATGATGTAGATTAAATGAAACAAATTTTTTTGATGCAACACGATGAAGATACAATTTAAAAATTGGTTGGTCAAGTAAAAAACCCAGCAGCAACCTCATTTCCCCTTTCATCTGTTTCAACCATTCAGCACTCAGCATCAGCAGTACAGTATCCTAATCACCGGCCTGCTCATCTGTCAACATCTGCATCGGTTTCTCACTATAAATTCATAGGTCACTGCGTGGCTTAACAAAAAAAATAAAAAATTCCTATGAAACTGTTCAGGTACAAGATACATTAAATACAGTATTGTATATAAAATATAAAATGTTTGCTGAAGTCAATATATTATCAAAACATATTCTGTTGTAGCATTTATAATGGATGAACTAAATCTAATTCAAATTTTATTTGTCACATACACAGACATACACAGTACGATATGCAGTGAAATGCTTTAGACAACTGCCCGTGACCTTAAAATAAAAGACCATGAAATAGAAAAAAATATATAAAACGGAAAACAGAAGTTAAATTTAACTAAGAAAGAATAAAATAAAATATAGAATTAAAATTACTGTATAGTAATAAATCGAGTATATAATAATAATAATAATAATAATAATAATAATAATAATAATAATAATAGGAATGCTTAAACTAGTACAGCACCGATCATGCAGAATACAAAGCGAACAATTTCAGGCAGTTTTATTAGAAACATTCTTAGCTTTGAGGATTGTCTACTGTATTGTATTTATCTAATTCCAGTAATTCTATGATGACAAAAGAGACACATTTGAATTTATTATTGTTATTATTTTATATGATTATTATTGTTGTTGTTGCTTATTTATTTATTTATTTATTTATTTATTTATAAAGGCACCTTGTAACATAAATGGAAAAAGAAGTTAAATTTCAACTTTTCTGCCTTACAGGGATATTCTCTTTATATAATTTCACATTCTCTCTGTTCCTTCTGCGCTTTCACGCTCCCCCTCAGCAGCCTTGGAGCTCCACCAGTCCACCTCCTAATCTCATGATGCTCTGGAAAGCCTCCAGTCCAAACCTCCAAAGACAAAAAGATCAGGAGATGGCCTCAGGGACACACATGAGGCAGAAACCGACACAGATTTGTAGAAGCACAATGCCTCTCCTTCTTATCATGCTTTGCTTTTTTCTGTTGTGTTCCGTTCATGTTGCAGTTCATTAACATTACAAAACATCGCTACTGTTCTGGATGAAGAAGGTTATGTAAAAAAAAAAAAAAAAAAAAAAAAAGGATCCAAAACTCTTCTTTCCTGGACTAAGATGATATTACACATGTCGTTATTTTTATTTAAAGCAGATGAATATTTTTAAATGCATTTAAAAACGTACAATTCGACTGATTGCAGATCCAGAATAGAGTATCCTAAGGCGGTCTGAATGGATTATTAAAGAGAAGACATGAAAACACTTTGATTACTTTCAAGTGCAATCAGAGTGATCCAAATGCCCCAATGCAACTTTGCAACTTTTTTTAATTAAAGTGTAACATTAAATTTGTTATTTTGTTTCTGTCAGTTTAAAGATAAATCACAAATGCACACTGATCCTGAACAGGAAATTAATGTTTTTATGCTAGTGCCAATGTCACCCATGGACTCCTCTGACCAAAGTTTATTGTAGTGTCACAAAATGCCCAAACTGGCCTCCCTTTCCCATCAGCCACTGCCATTGCTCAGCAACCGGGTTATGGATGACTGTTTTCTATCCAAATAAAAACCTAACAATCCCAAACATTCTAAAAACCGTTGTTAATATGCACTAGACCCCAGTGATCCAGACCCCATCTGCCCTCTGCACCTACTCACTCATCCCTGTGCTGAACTGGACTTCATGTTAATTTAAATCACTTCTGTTATATTGCACTTTCAGCTGCATAACACACATGATGTTATATAATTTTTATCCGTTATCACCCAAATGAGGATGGGTTCTCTGTTGAGTCTGGTTCCTCTCAAGGATTCTTCCTATTGTCAGCTCAGGGAGTTTTTCCTTGCCACTGTCGCCTTCACCCCTGGCTTGCGCATCAGAGACAATCTCATTATTATATAAACACATGTTTCTCACACATACACACTTCCATAATTTTTCCTTTATCCTCATCAAAGGGCAAGCTTAATGCTCCAGAAATGCTATTCTTTCAACTTTAGGGCAACAGTTAACAAGCCCTTTTCTATTCCAACATGACTGTGCCCCAGTGCACAAAATGAGGACTATTAAGACATGGTTTGATAAGTTCAGTGTTTAAGAACTTGATTGGCCCTAACACAGAGCCCTGACCTCAACCCCATCAAGCAACTTTGGAATTAGACCAGGATTTCTCATCAAACATTAGTTTCTGACCTCATAAAAGTTCTACAGAATGAATGGACATTACAGTAATTCCCACAAAAATAGTGCGATCAAAACCTTGTGGACAGCCTTCATAGAAGAGTGAAAGCTGTTAAGGCTGCAAAAGGGGGACCAACTCCATCTCAGGTGGTCAGGCATAGCTCAGTGGTTAAGACAATAGGCTACGGTTTGGAAGATCTCAGATTCAAATCCCATGACCATCAAAAAAAAAATGTCCTTGTTGGGTCCTTGAGCAAGGCCCTTAACCCTCAACTACTCAGATGTACAGTATAATGAGATAAAAATGTAAGTTGCTCTGGATAGGGACATCTGCTAAATGTAAATATTGAAGTATATTTGGAAACAATGTCATTGCAGGTTTGGCCAAAAATTGTTTTCTTCATATAGTGTATTAATATATGATATATAATTGTTGTATCTGTAATATACAACAATATATAATGTTTCATTGACTTGATTCGTTCATTCTGCAGTTCTGGTTTTCTTCTTATTTTATAGGTACTGTAGTATATCTATTTATTGCGATTGAGAATTGTACGGTTGATGCACCACATAGATGAAGATTGATGAGGTACTGTGCCTCCCTCAGTCTTGAGACTCCCTTTAGGTTTGGTAATACTGATCTCTAATCTGACCTGTTTTGGAAGGACTTCTGTGTTTGACCCAGACCTGTTCCCTGTTTACAAGTTTTGGATTCTCAGTACTCTTGCAAAGGGATCCTAATCACTGAATCCTTTTCAGCACACTATGCCATGAGGGCATTTCACAACTCAGACTCCTGACTTTGACGGATGTAGCGTGAAGTGTCATTACACAGCATAAATTAACACAGTGCTGTACGTCTCTCCTGTGTCACAGAGAATGTGACACTACTTTGAGTTTCCTTTAATAGAAGTTGTTGGACAGAAACTGCAGAGACGAACAGGCTGCCTGGCCTAGATGGCAGTCCAGAAAGGGGTCAAGGAGGTTTGTGAGTGGTTCACAGAAAAGATGAATTAGGAGAGAGAGGGGGGGGGGGGGACTGAAATGAGATGAAAGAGGAACTATACAGATAATTAGAAAGAGCATAAGTGTTGAGATGTTGAGAAGAGAACTCATTAAAGCATTTAATTTAACACTTTAGCCTAAGAATTTTGGCTAAGGAAAAATAGAGAGACACAGATAACCAGGGTAAAGGGAAGACGAAAGCAAAATCAGGATCGAGTAAACTGTGTGTGTGAGAAAGAGAGAGAGAGAAAGAGAGAGAGAGAGAGGTATATGTTATATAGCTCTAGACCGGCTGTTACAATTGCAGAGGCGTAGGTATAAGCACAACTGTTTTATTACAACAACCAACAGCTTATTATTTGCATCATAGTTCATGAAAATTAAAATAAGCCACCGATAACAAACACAAAGATGCAAAGATGGTAAAAACCAAGAAAGAAAAATAGGCTAATAATCATAACTATCAGGATTGCAGAGAACATTTGCACCTTAATGAGAACAAATCAAGAACAAAACCACATCATACCAAGAAAAACAGCAGCTAAGAATAAAAATAAAAGCCCGAGCATTGGAAGGTGAGACTATAATGCATTGAAAGGTCTACAGTCAGGTGTTTGTTCTACGAAATAGCCCATTATGTTGTGTGTTTTGTTGTTGTTGTTGTTGTTAAAAACACCTGGATATCTCTATAAAGAGTAATATAATTAGGGGACGAGTCCATATGGTTAAGTGTGTAAAATTTGTATTTTAGTCAAACCATGGCTTTTGATTTCGCAGAATAACAGAACAGAGTTATGCAAGTAAAAACTCCACTTATTTCTCCTCCTACACTAATGCACTTTTTCCAGCTTTTCACTAGTGCTTGGTTTTCTCAGTATGCTCAAGCCATGATCGGACTCCCTGCTTCATGTCTGAAACACTGGCCTCCCAAGAACTCCTTTAACGGCCCAAACATGTGGAAATGGCTTGGACTGTATGGAGGATGTGGCAATAACGCCCAGCCGATTTCCTGTAAGTAGTGTTGGTAAATGATTTTGTGTACAGTTTCCCCAGTGAGTTTTAAGCCACTTTGGCCAGTATTGTCATTTACTGACATACAGTATGGGCTTCTTTAAAATGTTTCCATCATTCTAATGTTACTGTACTAGTCGGTTTTACACTTTAATTCAGCAGACATTTCATTACAAATTATGGTTTTACTTGATCTGTCACGACCCGCCAATCCACAGCTCCACCATGATTTCATAAACACTCCTGTTCCACGTTCCCAACCTCTCCTTACATCTCACCACCTCACGTTCCGCCTTCCACACACCTGTGTGCCATCTGTAATCATTCCCCGTACGTATTTAAACCACACACTAACACCACCTTATCGCCAGATTATTGTGTGCCTTCCATAGCCCAATTCTCCAGCGTTTATTTCACTCTTGAAATAATGCCTTGACTCTTTGCTACCGACCACGCTTTGTTTTTTCTCGACCTCGCCATTGTCTCATGTTTTTGATTCCCACGCTCACGGATTTTGTTATTGACCATTGGATTTGTTTCAACGACTACGAACTCGGATCACGAACTTTCCCTCGTCTCTCTGGCACTGAACTCGAGAAAGCTTAACGAAATCAGCCACCAACCTGTGCGACGTCTCCATTCACTCGCCGGCTCTCCACGCCTCCGCATCCCTGCACGAGTCACGCTGCACGCAAAGCCCTGTCGCCGGCTCTCCGCACTTCCGCATTCCTGCGCAGGACACACATAGCGCTCTCGCCCGGCTCACGGCGCTTCCGCATTCTCGCGCCTCTCTCTCCCTTTCTCTGCACACGCAGCTCCCCAACACAGCGCAGCAAGCGCTCCAGCTACAAAGCCGTTTTCAAAGAAAACCACTGCCAAGCCAGTTCCAAATCCCACATCCAACATAATCAATTCCTTAAAGTTGCTCCACTGCACTTGGATCCATCTCGACCTGCGCACGTAACAGTATAATCTGGCCAATAATGGACCCAGCAGAGGCAGCTCGCCTGAGGGGGGCACTGGAGAGCCAGGGAGCCCTCCTAGGCAGTCACCAACAAGAAATCAGGCAGATCACCTCCACGCTTCAAACTATCACGGAAACCTTAGCGTCACTGACCACTCAGCTACAGCAAACACAACCACCTCCGGCAATTATCCCACAACCCTCTCTCCCAGTACATGCCACTGGTCATGAACCACGCCTACCTGCCCCACCCACTTATGATGGCGACCCGTCTACTTGTCGCTCCTTCCTGTCGCAGTGTTCCCTCGTTCTCGAGCTGCAGGCCGCTTTATTTCCCACTGAACGATCCAGAGTGGCTTATATAATCACGCTCCTCTCAGGGAAAGCAAGGGAGTGGGGAACAGCATTATGGGATGCCCAGGTTCCTTGCTGTTTCACGTACAAAACATTTACTGATAAGATGAGGAGGGTTTTCGACCGTTCGTTCACAGGACACCAGGCAGCAGGACAGATACTTCAACTACGCCAGGCATCTAGCTCTGTTTCCAACTACGCCATTGATTTTCGGACACTGGCGCCCTCCTGTGGCTGGGACGAAAAAGCCCTTTTTGATTGTTTTTTTAACGGACTCTCAGACTCAATCAAGGATGAGCTTGCGGCCCGAGAGCTCCCGTCAGACCTGCAGGGTTTAATCGACTTGGCGACACGCATCGACGCCCGTAAACGATCCCGACGCGAGGAACACTGGCCCTTCAGTAAAGTTTACACTCCAGCGCCCACTTTTACTACCCCTGAGCCACCTCCTGAACCAATGCAGATAGGTCGCGCACATATTTCTCCAAGGGAGCGTCAGCGCCGTAGTCATGACGGGGCCTGCTTTTACTGTGGCCAGTTAAGCCATGTTGTGCATTCCTGTCCACTAAAAAGTCGGGCCCCCCAGTAGTTCTGGGGTTACAGGGGGGCCCTGCTTCCACTCTTTCCCCAGATCAGCGTTCATGTTTTCCTGTCACCTTGACCCTGAACAGTCACTCCCACATCACCCACGCCCTAGTAGACTCTGGAGCTGACCAAAACCTGATCTCCACCTCTGCCGCTTCTCAATTCAAGATCCCGCTCATTTCTCTGTCTCAACCATTCGTTGTTCAGGCCCTTGATGGCAGTAGACTCACTCCTATCACTCATCGCACTTCTCCCATTACCTTACAGTTTTCCGGCAATCACATTGAGTCCATCACCTTTCTCGCTGTCCAAAACGCTCACGCACCCATTGTCCTGGGTCTCCCGTGGTTAAGATTACATAACCCCCACATAGATTGGGTGAAACGAAGCATCCTGGGCTGAAGCCCCACCTGTCTCTCGTCATGTTTGCGCTCTGCTACCACAGGGCGAATCTCCCCCACCTTCCAAGAGGAAATTCCTGACCTGACCAAAGTACCAACGGAATATCATGATCTTCGACAGGTCTTTAGCAAATCACGGGCTGTCACCCTACCACCTCATCTCCCCTACGATTGTGCTATCGACCTTCTCCCTGGCACCTCCCCTCCTAAGGGCCGACTGTATTCTCTTTCCCGCCCAGAAAGAGAGGCTATGGAACAATATATTAATGAGTCACTCGCAGCCGGCATAATTCGCCCCTCCTCCTCACCTGCAGAAGCAGGATTCTTTTTTGTAGATAAAAAGGACAAGTCCCTCAGACCCTGCATTGACTACAGGGGATTAAACGAAATCACAGTCAAGAATCGCTACCCCCTTCCACTAATGTCGTCAGCCTTTGAACTACTTCAGGATGCCTGCATGTTCACCAAGCTTGACCTGAGAAACGCCTACCATCTGGTCCGAATAAGGGAGGGCGATGAATGGAAAACCGCCTTCAATACCCCTACTGGCCATTATGAGTACCTGGTTGTCCCATTCGGCCTAACCAACGCCCCAGCAGTTTTCCAGGCACTCATCAATGATGTCCTCAGAGACTTCCTCAACGTCTTCGTGTTCGCTTACCTTGATGACATTTTAATCTTTTCACGCTCTGAGGAGGAACACAAGCTCCACGTCCGTCAAGTTCTGCAACGCCTGCTAGAAAACAAGCTGTATGTCAAGGCAGAAAAATGTGAATTTCACTGCACCTCCACTTCTTTTCTTGGTTTCGTTATCTCACCGTCCGGCATCCAAATGGACCCCACCAAGGTTAAGGCGGTAACTGACTGGCCGCTACCATCTTCCAGACGTGAACTTCAGTGCTTCTTGGGATTTGCCAATTTCTATCGTCGCTTTATTTAAAGTTACAGCATGGTGGCAACCCCACTCACAGCACTCACGTCGACCAAAACCCCATTTCAATGGAACCCCATGGCAAGCAACGCTTTCAAGGAACTCAAGCATCGATTTACCACAGCACCCATCCTCACCCTACCCGATCCCTCCCTCCAGTTTGTAGTGGAAGTGGACGCTTCTGAAACCGGTGTAGGGGCCATCCTTTCCCAAAGATCTCTTAAGGACAACAAACTTCACCCTTGCTCCTTCTTCTCGCGCCAACTCACACCCCCAGAACGAAACTATGACATTGGAGATCGGGAACTCTTGGCAGTCAAACTGGCCCTCGAAGAATGGCGACACTGGCTGGAGGGAGCCGAACACCCTTTTCGTGTATGGACGGACCACAAGAACCTTGAATATCTAAAGTCAGCCAAAAGACTTAATGCTCGGCAGGCGCGGTGGTCACTTTTCTTTTCTCGTTTTCACTTCACACTATCATACCGGCCAGGCTCTAAGAACATTAAACCCGATGCCCTCTCCAGGCAATTCTCCACCTCCCAGCACACGTCCCCAGCTGAAACCATCCTTCCTCCTCCATGTCTTGTGGCTACTATGCGGCTTGAAGTAGAAAACCTGGTCCAGCGGATCCTTGATCAGGAACCAGGCCCAAGTAATGTCCCTCCCAGAATGCTCTTTGTCCCTGCGTCAGTGAGACCCCAAGTACTTGACTGGGCCCATAGCTCTAGGTTGGCTTGTCACCCTGGGGTGGCACGCACACTTTCACTCCTACAGCAACGGTTCTGGTGGTCTACTATGAAGAAAGATGTCAAGGAATTTATAGCCGCCTGTGACATCTGTTCAAGAAATAAAACAACCAACCGCCCCCCTGAGGGCCTCCTAAGACCCCTCCCCATCCCCCATCGGCCCTGGTCTCACATCTCTATCACTTTGTCACTGGATTACCACCATCCGACAATAACACGTGCATCTTGACCATTGTAGACCGGTTCTCCAAATCAGCCCATTTCATTCCGTTACCCAAGCTTCCGTCCGCCAAGGAAACAGCCGAAGTTCTGATCAACCAGGTTTTCCGTCTTCATGGACTTCCGCTGGACATTGTTTCCGACAGAGGGCCTCAATTCTCAGCTCGTTTTTGGAAGGCATTTTGTGGCCTTATTGGTGCCACCCCCAGCCTCTCATCTGGTTTTCACCCACAGACCAACGGACAAACTGAACGCATGAACCAGGAACTGGAGAAAACATTAAGGTGCATGGCCTCTCGGGACGCAGCTTCCTGGAGTCGCTTTCTACCCTGGGTGGAATACGCCCACAACTCGCTCCCTACCTCCTCCACAGGGCTGTCCCCATTCCACTGCTGCCTTGGGTATCAGCCACCATTATTCCCCTCCCAGGAAGAGGAAGCTGCAGTCCCCTCTGCTCAAGCTTTCGTCCGCCGATGCAGAAGAACTTGGCAGCGGGCTCGTGCTCAGTTGCAACGCACTGTCAGCTCCTTTCAGCGTCAGGCTAACCGCCACCGTTTACCAGCTCCCAGATATCACATCGGCCAAAGGGTCATGTTATCTACTCGTGACCTTCCCCTCAAAACCACCTCTAGGAAACTCTCACCAAGATTCATTGGTCCATTCACGATCACTCGCATCATCAACCCATGCTCTGTCCGGTTGGCCTTACCCCTGTCCATGCGCCGAATCAACCCCACATTTCATGTCTCACAGATTCGCAGACTGGTCTCCTGCCCACTGTCCCCACCCACCCAACCTCCCCCTCCCCCTCGACTCATAGACGGAGGTGAGGCCTTCACAGTCCGTAGAATCCTCAAATCTCGCCGCCGTGGACATGGTCTCCAGTACCTTGTGGACTGGGAGGGCTACGGCCCCGAGGAGAAAAGTTGGGTACCAACCAGGCTCATTCTGGACCGCTCCCTCATCACTGACTTTCACAGACTCCACCCTGAGGCACCTGCTAGAACGCCAGGGGGCGTTCATGGGGGGGGGGGGGTACTGTCACGACCCGCCAAGCCACAGCTCCACCATGATTTCATAAACACTCCTGTTCCACGTTCCCAACCTCTCCTTACATCTCACCACCTCACGTTCCGCCTTCCACACACCTGTGTGCCATCTGTAATCTTTCCCCTTACGTATTTAAACCACACACTAACACCACCTTATCGCCAGATTATTGTGTGCCTTCCATAGCCCAATTCTCCAGCGTTTATTTCATGCCTTGACTCTTTGCTACCGACCACGCTTTGTTTTTTCTCGACCTCGCCATTGTCTCATGTTTTTGATTCCCACGCTCACGGATTTTGTTATTGACCATTGGATTTGTTTCAACGACTACGAACTCGGATCACAAACTTTCCCTCGTCTCTCTGGCACCGAACTCTGCCGGCCCCCGACCACGAGAAAGCTTAACGAAATCAGCCACCAACCTGTGCGACGTCTCCATTCACTCGCAAAGCCCTGTCGCCGGCTCTCCGCACTTCCACATTCCTGCGCAGGACACACATAGCGCTCTCGGCGACTCACGGCGCTTCCGCATTCTCGCGCCTCTCTCTCCCTTTCTCTGCACACGCAGCTCCCCAACACAGCGCAGCAAGCGCTCCAGCTACAAACCCGTTTTCAAAGAAAACCACTGCCAAGCCAGTTCCAAATCCCACATCCAACATAATCAATTCCTTAAAGTTGCTCCACTGCACTTGGATCCATCTCGACCTGCGCACGTAACATGATCGACCCTTCTAATTGTAGTATTATGTACATTTCATCTGTCCTTACACTTACAGTACAGTAATGTTGTGTAAAATCCATAAAAAACTAATTGCAAGTCTAGACGTACTGTTTCTGGTGTTTGAGAACATATCTTACAATAGACAATCCTTCCATAAATGATAAAAAAAATATCTTTATAGAAAACCTTACCATGTCATTGCAGTACATTTTCTTTGTTAAATAACACCAGTAGTGTCAGTGTTATTTACATAGATATATCTGTCATAAATGTTGCTGTGTAATTGTTACTATAGCAACAACATATCTGGCCAATCTGATTACTGCGGTATATTCTGTAGTATCAAAATGTTTCGAGACTAGTTTTGTAACATGCCAGCAGATGGCAACATAAGGCTACACGCACAGTCATAAGTCAGTGTGCCAAAAGACACCGTCCTGTGTACATCAGGAGCTGTGCAACTAGTGCTACTCTGACCACATGTGTTACCACGTCTACCATTTTCATTTTATGAACAGCAAGTTAGAACAAAGAGCGAGTATAAAATTCTGCATGAAACTGAGCAAATCTGCCACAGAGACATTTGACATGATTTGACAAGTTACCAACAATGCTGCAAAAAAAAGAGCACTTCAAGTGCGGAAGAACATCACTAGAAGACGACGAGAGGTCGGAACCACCTTCAACAAGCTCAACCCCCAAAAAAATGTCGAAACCATTCGGCACCTTGTGCGTGATGAGTTTCTGAGAACTTCCGCACCCAGCCTACTCTCCAGATAATAATAATAACGTATTAATAAGTAAGTAATCTTCTATGCATAAAATAAAACTATAAAGTTGGAATGTCTGTACATTGAAGATATTTGCAAAAAAAATAATTTGTGGTAAGTAATAGAACACATCAAGAAGGCTTTTGGAATTTTTGTTTGTCTGTTTGTTTGTGCACACATCACATAAGAACAACTGAATAAATTTGAATGGGGTTTTCACAGGTGTATTTGGCTGACCTTGAAGTAACATATAGGCTTTGTTTCATTATAACCGTCCCACGCGAAGGGAAAATATGCTACTTCTAAATTTTAATAGAAAACGCCCTTATATAAACCTTGAAAAAATCATTACTTCATCTCAAAATTCAACAGATGTCACTGTACGTTTTTTTAATACCCGCTTATGAGTGTGCAATTAAATTCCATGTTAACGAAGCCACGGGCACATTTAGTATGAAATAAAGTACTTTCTTGTAAACAGAGCTAATCTCAAAACTATTTGATAGCACCTCGTACACTAAACCCTGACAAGTAGACTTAACCCAAAGTTTTTGAAAATCAGAGTTGATTTATTTGGATTTTTTTTTTTTTTAATAATATTTAATAATGTACTAAGTCTGAGTAATTACTACTTAAGCCTGGTGTTTGCACTGTAATGTATGTTACAGGAACATATTATACCATCCTTTTATCCTTTTTACACATACCCAAGCAGCATAGCATTAGCAAGCAGGAAACGTCAGTGTTACTTATTACATGACTACATATACTGTAAGATTTGGTGTCGTCTATCAAACAAGCCTAAAATCTTGCCTCAGTTAACCAGTAAGAATTTAAATCAGGACAATAGCCAATGTAAAAAAAAGTGAAATTTGTTGTTGTTTTAACTTTAATGTACTAGTGCTAATGAGTGACATCTCTGCAACAGTACAACAACAACAACAAGGTGTTGTTACGTATTGAAATAAAGCAATGGAAAAAAAAAGTGCTTAATGCTTGTTTTTACAAAAACTGAATGTCCTACAAAAAAATCCAGAGAAATGTCCTGAAATTCAGGTCAATGCTAATCCCATATTCTTGCAATATAACTATAACAATAAAATGCACTTGTTGAGAAACACAACGTTTTTACTCTTAACATGAGGGGATGAACGCCTGAATGTCGTGGAGGTTGTGCGGTAAGATATTTTTTTTACAAGAGCCGGTTTGATCATCCTGTAATGCTATTCATAACTTTCTTTTTTTTTTTTTTAAGCTCTGCACTTTCTTTTTAAAAAGCAAAATATAGAACAGACCCAACATCCTCACACTAAGCTATTTTTGGCCTTTGCGAAGTTGGATCGTATTTCCTTCATCGTGGAGACGGAGGTGTGATATCACGTTTCCCACACAGCACTTACAGTTGATTTACAGTTAGATCCAGCAACTGTAGTAGAGCTGCAATTAAACTCAGCACATGAGGAGAGAGTGCATGCTGAAGAGGTTATTTTATGGTTCCTGGATTTTGTTTATGTGGAGGCAGAAAGGACAGCGTGAAAGGAAAACTGACAGAGATAGAACGTGTGTTTGCCACCCGGCCAAAAAAAAATAAAATAATAATAATCTCCGACTGAATTCCCTGTGCTTTGTCAAATCAACCGATGTCTTGGCAGTACACGAACATCCCGCCTGCCGATTCCGCACAGAGACACCAGGCGTTTTGGATACCGTGAGAATATTTAAGCACAAGCTGATGCTTATGACAAGCCTAAATAAAGTTCTAAGACACAACGTCTAAAATCATTAGTATGCTAATAAAAAGTTATAGCCATCAGATATACAGTATTACTGTCACTCATTAATATCAGTAAACAAATATTTTAACCCTGATGGTCTAACGAATCTGATTCAATTAAATCCTCGAAATTGCTACTTAATACCGCACATCTCTTTCAAATCAGATTTTTCCAATCATCTGTAACCAGATTTAATCTTATTTAGGTAATTACTGCTGTGATAATGAGTAGGGAGTTAGATGCCTAATGTTTCGCACTATGATCAAGTGCTTAACATGAGAGACACCAGCCGCTACCTAAAGGAACACACGCGCTGAACTTAATTACATACTTTAATCTGAATCACACCAATCAGCCATAACACAAAACGTTGCAGCTTGGGCAGCTCTGGCTGTGTGTTGTGGTGTCTGGCACCAAGATGTTGGCAGAGGATCCTTTGGATGCTGTGGGTTGCTGGGTGTACTGGTAACACTTTGTCCAGCACGTTCAGTGGGTGCTCTGTCGGATTGGAATCTGGGGAGTTTGGAGACCAGGTGCTAAGCTTAGGGCTCTATGGCAGCTATGGGTGTTCTGGTGCCTTTCTATTATGGCCATTTTTTTTTGTTTTGTTTGTTTTTGTTTGTTTGTTTGTTTTTTGGTGAGTTGTGCTGCGTTGACTTTTCTGTGGGATCGGACCGGTCGGGCTGGCCTTTGGTTCCTGTGGGCTTGGGTGGACCTTAATTGGAATATACAGTATATGCACTACTTTGGATGGATGGATGGATGGATACTTTATTGATCCCAAAGGAATTGTCAATCACCCAGTAGCAAGGATAGTAACACAATAGACATGCATCGTGTAGAGCATACAGAAAATGTTTATCTATGCTTCAACAGAAATGACTAAGAGAATATATAAAGAATAATGAGATGAATATATGCAAAATATACGCATAAGTACAGGACCACATGGATTTGAATGACATTTGCTACACAGTAAGCATATGAGACCATATGTGATATTTCTATGGAAGGAATCTTCAGCTTTAGCACTTTCTAACAATCCAAGGTAAAGCTGCTATGAAGTATTTGTTAACGCAAAACTCTTGAAAACATGACACTTTTTTTGGGTTTTTTTTTTTAGGAATATCCAAAGTCTGTTTAGTCGCTGCATCATGTGATTGCAAGAACTAGGACTTTTGAGGCTAGCAGTGTTGGTTCTCATTTTCTTACTGGAGTCAGGCACAGGACACTATTCAGACTCTCGCGCTAATTTGGGACCGAACAGAAGTGTGTCAGACTGTAACACGTAACTGTGTCCACACTTGTCATCAGCCAAAGAAGTTAAGCGCTGCTGTCAGCATAAGATCAGTCCACATATCCGTGTAGGCAGGGTTATAATATTTCCTCATACAATCAACCTCATACAGTCAAACTCACCAACTCACATTTTTTCTTTTGCTCCAGTTAAATGTGTGAAACCATATCAGGACAAATAGTGCTGAATGGTCCAGAAAGACAGTTTCTTGCTTCTTAATTTTCTTTCATAATCACATCATTGATATTACTTGTCTTTTATGTAGAGATGGTTATTAGTACTGTAGAAATCATACATACAGTACATGTGTCTGTTTTTATCTTACTCTAGGAGTGCTTTAAGAGAAGATGGCTTGTGCAGTGAGAGTTGTACAGTAGGGTGAAGGTTTCATCCCGAGCACGGTATTGAATTTTTTTTTTCAAAATTTCAGAGATTTTAGATGTAAATAAATGACTATACAGTATATCTATCTAACTTGTGAGCAAGACTAACCTACTCTCAGTGTTATCTTAGTACAGTATATCTCAGTGTTATGTAATTACTTTCTGTCATTTAAGAAGGCAATTGCAACTATATAGTGAACATGAGTGATGCTGAACGACTGATCACTTCCACTGAGAGCAAGTTTAAGGAGCCAGGACATCAATATTATATTATATTATATTATTCAATAAATATTAATATGATATTTTTATCGTACATTGTTTGACAGATGAAACTGACTACAAAAAAGCGTGTTTATGGTGGTACAGTATGTTGTACAGTACAGTTTATACTGTATGAGGGTGTATTTCTGAGCCCCCTTTTTCAAGTGATAGATGCAAATTTGGAAACGTCTAGCCCTGACAAAGTAGATACAAACTGTAAATGTACTTTATTGATTTATTGATGGAAAAATATTGTCAAATTCTTAACCGGCACTCAAACACATATGAAACCCTCAGTCTTAAGGCTGTAACACTATGGCTCCACCACTGCGCCAGAGATCGTCTCTTAAGTGTAAACTAGTGTAAAAGTGTATCTAATGATGTGTTTTGATATATAAATGTATGAAAATTTGTTTTAATCTAAAATAAAAGTAATCTCATTAAAATAACTTTGTTATTTGGAGATCATTAGGGGAAAAAATCAAGAAAGAATGCATGGGCTTTCTGGACTTCTGTGGAACAAAGGACTAAAAATACTTTTAAAAGTTCATATGTGCACATGCAAACTGGACAATTCCAAATCAGCATATTATGTATTTAAAATTAAATATACATTATACACCCAATATATATTTAATATACAGTAAAAATAAAATAAAAAAATGCAAAATATGCAGCCTTCTATCCTTCTATCTAGGAACCTTTGATGTCCAAGTAGGGACCATGGAGGCCAATGGTGACATTTCCTATTCTGTATAACTGTGGTAGGACCTCCGGTCAACATTCAAATGTACAATCACACACATTCAAACACTGTGGGCAATAAGGAAATGCCAATTAGCCTAATCTGCATGTCTTTGCACTGTGGGAAGAAACCCACCAAGCACGGGGAGAACATGCAAACTCCATGCACACAGACCCGATGCGGGAATCAAACCCAGGACCTGGAGGTGCAAGGCGACATGCTTAGCATTAAACTTGTTTTGTCTTAGTTCAAAGTACCAGATCAATAAATCAAAAGCACTCTTTCACAGACGCTGTGAAATCACCTCACACCCAGCATGTCTGAGATGATGTCTACGTTGCTGGAATAAAACAGAATATCATGAACCACCAACATTTATTCTGCTACACATTTTACTTAGGAGATTTTGCGGTGGAAGCTCACACTCACATTATTCTTAAAACTCAAGCAGTACAGATCCGTGCCAGCAACACAGCATTTTGGTTAATAAACGATTAAAAAAAAAAACTAACTGCAGCGAGTGTCAACGGAGATCTAACTGAACATGTGGGTTTTCCTATATGTCAGGTAGAACCAAAGTTATTGTTAGTGTTAAAATGCAATTTTTTAAACGCTACCGTAATATTATAATGACGTCACAAAAATGTAGAACTCACGAAATGCTTGCGTTATTATTTTTAAGCAGAGAAACAAATGAAAACAAGCATAAAATTACATGATCATACAGTATGTATCTGGGTTATGTCTTTGCCTGTGTGACCCACTTTTACATTTTGCTCAGTCATGTTTGTATAGTAGATTAGATTGGAATAAAAGAATTAAAGAAACAGTTCCTCATATTGCCTACTGTAGTTTGTTCTGAAAAAGGATGTCATTCTACTGTATATTGCAGAATCCTGACACCTATGTGTAAATGCTCTGGGTTTTAAGCGGTCCTAGAAGTAACGAAAGGTCAAAATACTGTACAACACAGCCAGGTCAGAGGCTGTTCGGAAATACAGTTCGGCCTCTGAATCCATTCTGGAGACAAGTTCTTAAGGTGAAAATTTGTATTGTGAAACACATTTCCCATAGGAAACAATGTGAATGCAGATTATCCGATCCAGCCATTTAAAAATATTACCAATATCACCAATTTTTATAATTACAGTCATATTTTTGCATATGGAAAAACAATCAAAAAACATTTAGAAAAGACTTGTAAATGACCTAAAATATTAAATAAATAGACAATTAAACCACTTTTTATGTTTCATGATTTCTCTTGTCACCAGCTGCTTTAAAAACAAAACAGAGTGGATATCTTTTTTTTTGTGCTAACATTTTTGGTACCCATGTTGCTATGACTTCACAAAATCTTGCACAAAATGGAAAAACCCGCAAAAAAAACGTTAACTCGCTTTGCTTGCCATTTCACAGATGCAAACGGTGCAGATTTTGAACAGCTCCTGGATGTACATGCAATTTAGCTGACGTTCAGGTTGGCTCAGTTAGTCCGTTCGTATGCCGAAAATGCCTAATTTTTCAGCAAAATTCCAGTTCCAATTAAGTTGTTTAAGATAAAAGTGACATAAAAGTGCTTCTGTGACTGGTGGATTTTGGTAGGCAGCTGCTCTCCCCTCTTTCTGGTACTGCATACGTTCTACCATTCATTATTTTAGTGGTATGCAGTACTGAACTGTATAGGCCTACTTTCACCCGCTGATGAGTAGTGAATTCAATTAATTTAAGTGTTTAAAAGTTAGAAAATATACACAATAATTAAACAATAAAAACAGATTTTCAGACATACCGTTCAATCCCTAATGAGCAAGACAGAGAATATAGCACTAAGGAAAATCGCCCTCAGTAACACAATGAAGAATGTATACAGCGTCAGCAGATTGTAAATAAGAGTCCTGGGTTATAAGCACATACAATATTTATAATATTTGTATTTGTTGATCCTGGTTGCTCAATGATGGAAACCGGAAGGTCTTTCCAGCGCTTTTTTTTTCCTGGCTGATGGTGCAGCACGTTGCTATGACTGAATTATCACTTTCTGAACCAAAACCAAGGATTCAGAGTGATTACATCCCCACAGTTCACATTACAACCTCAAAATTATGAGTTTGTCCCCAAAGCAGCCCCGGAGAGCATTAAATAACAAACAATGCTGAACATGCTCCTGCTTTGGCTCATGCTCATGTATAAGTTATTTAAAAAAAAATCCAATAATGCCCAGCTTTCCAAGAGGACTGTAAAAAGAGGTGCAAAACCTGGATCGTGTTCTGACACTATGTCGTATGGCTGGAAAAAAAAGATGCAGTGGAGGTGATCGTTTGCACGGGCTCAGAGTCGGGAGAGACATAGTGCTGAGAGTCGTTGAAGAAAAGGTACATGGTTTCCGCTGATAACCCAGCAATTTACTGTTCAGTGTCATGGAGATGACTGCAGCTCTGCATCGCTATCAGGAGAGAAAACTATCCTCGCTGCGCAGTAAAACACATGGCTAGTGCGGTCACACTCTTGTTTTTTTAAAATGCAGAATGTGCAGTTTGTTCCCTGGACAGGACAAGGCTTTGTGTTTTTGTGAAACAACCTTGTCACCAGCAGATAATTCATCCTCACAGGTGGATCTGTACAGTAAAAACTACAATATATAGACAAAAAATATTTGGCCAAACCTGCAATGACATTGTATACAAATACTTCGATATGGAGTTGGTCCAACTTTGCAACAACAGTATAACAGCTTCCAGACAAGATTTTGGAGTGTTGCTTGTACAGTAGTTCATCCCAAAGGTGCTCGTTGGGGTTGAGGTCAGGTTCCCCAGGTTGTCCTGGTAGATGTCTTAGTATTCCGAGGCATTGAGATTGCCCTTTGCTGGGGACAAGGTGTCTGATCGATTGAAACACCTGAATTCAATAATTAACAGGTTTGACCAAATACCTTTGTCCATATGTGTATGTGCTACTACTTTAATTAATGAAATCATAATATAATAGATAATAGTTGTTTCTGGTTACTGAGATTAAAGTGAGGAATAGAATTAGGATTAGGTACAGTACAGTATAGAATAAACATGCTCATATCCATATTATTGCATACAGGGGTGTGAAAAAGTGTTTGCCCCCTTACTGATTTCTTTTTTTTTTTTTTTTTTGCATGTTTGTCACACTTTAATGTTTCAGATCATCAAATAAATTTAATTATTAGACATGGATAACACAAGATAACACAAATTATGCAGTTTTTAAACAAAGGTTTTTAATTTTTAAGGGAAAACAAAGTCCAAAAACTAAATAGCCCTGTGTGAAAAAATTGTTTTTCCCTAAACGTAATAACTTTCAATGAGTCTGTTACAGCGCTGTGGAGGAATTTTGGTCCACTCATCTTTGCAGAATAGCTGTAATTCAGCCACATTGAAGGGTTTTCGAGCATGAACTTTTCAAGCATGACTTTGACTAGGCCACTCCAAAGTCTTCATTTTGTTTTTCTTCACCCATTCAGAAGTGGACTTGCTGGTGTGCTTTGGATTTCCTGCTACAGAACCCAAGTTCACTTCAGCTTGAGGTCACAAACAGATGGCTGGACATTCTCCTTTAGGATAGTTTGTTACATGCAAGTCTTTCAGGTCCTAAAGCAGCAAAAAACCCAGACCATTACACTACCACCACCATATTTGACTGTTGGTATGATGTTCTCTTTCTACAATGCAGTGTTACTTTTATGCCACACATACAGTAATAGGACACACACCTTTTAAAAAGTTAAACTTTTGTTGCGTCAGTTCAAAGAGTTTTTTTTCCAAAAAAGTAAATGGTTGGTGGTTATGAATACATAATCCAGATGTATTCTGGCAAAACTGAGATGAGCTTTGTGTTCTTTTTGCTCAGCAGTGGTTTTTATCTTGGAGCTTCCATGTTTTCCATGTTTTTGCCATTTGTGGATAATGGCTCTTGCTGTGGTTTTCCTGCGGTCCCAAAGCTTTAGAAACGACTTTATGACCTTTTTCACACTGAAGGATCTCAATTATTTATTTTCTCATTTGTTTTTAAAATTTCATGATGTCAAGCTTTTGAGGATCTTTTGGTCTACTTCACTTTGTCAGGTCCTATTTAAGTGATTTCTTGATTGCGAACAGGTGTGGCAGTAATCAGGCCTAAATGTGGCTAGAAAAAATTAACTCAGGTGTGATAAACAATAGTTAAGTTATGTTTTGCCTTGATAATAAAAACCTTCATTTAAAAACTGCATCATGTGTTTACTTACATTGTGACTAATATTTAAATTAGTTTGATGATCCGAAACATTAAAGTGTGACAGATATGTGAATAAATAAGAAATCAGTCAGGGGGCAAACACTTTTTCACACCACTGTAGTTGCATACTAGGGATGCAACCAATAATGTGTTCTAAACAAATGGAGACACAAACAGGAAGTCCACTATATGTTTGGCAACCAATGGCTTTGTGGTTACAGAGTTTATTTCCTGTAAGTTTGAATGTTCTCCCCGTGCTTGGTAGGTTTCCTCCGGTTACTGCGGTTTCCTACGACAGTCCAAAGACATGCAGATTGGGCAAATAGAAATTTGCAATTAATCAATGGAGAGAGACCAGTGGTGAGGTTTGAGACTCAAAACCCAGGCCAGGCTTCCACAGTGTTCTCAGACCGCACTGTCAATTTAATAATTATAATATATATATTTTTTATTTTAAAATGCCTTGTTCAAAAGATACATTTAGTAATAAACTAAATGTGTCCTCTTTTCTGTTATTCACTGAGTATTTTACAGGGTGCACCTTTATTGTCATGTCCAATGGGATGCCAGGTCGAGGTGGCTTCAATTTTTTAATTTTTTATTTTTTTTTAATGTAAAAATTAAGCATTCAGAAAAGGCTATCTTTATAGTATTGTCTAAATGTGATTTGTCAGAATCATGTCAATGAAAGCCACATTGAAGTTCGCTCCCCTTGGTAAAAACCAATCAGGTGCTACGGTCATACCGCCAACAAACTGTGACATACTATACAAACATAGGCAAAGAAATAGATACAGCAGAGCGTCTCAGCACAGATACACATGATCACGTGTTTTCATGGTTGTTTTCGGGTTGTTTCCAGATCAAGACCAAGAGTTAAACTTTTTTGCAACGTCACTCTTATATTCCGGTACTGTGCCGCTGTAGCCTACAGAGTATTTGGATACGAATGTAAATTAAAGGTTCCCTTATTGAGTTTGTAATAAATGCTTCTTTTATTTACTATTGAATCTTTGCCCCACATTAACTGTCTGGTTTTGCATTTGAGAGAGGAATTGCATAAATGAAATTGTGTGAGCGTCGGTAAAAAAGAGTAATAAAATAAAAAAGGACAGAGGTTGTCTAATTTGGCTTTGTTAAAAATGTTTCCCACGCCACGCCACTGATATGATTATAATCCATTAGCCGGAAAATAAAAAAAACAGCAAAGAGAGTTAAAAACCTATTTTTAGAGGAAGGCAAACAAAAAAAATGGAATGCTGTGGTCTTTCCTTATTAGACGTGGCAGACTGTCAGTCTGCTGAGGCCACACAAACTTAATGGCAATCCATTAAAAAACAAATCATAATGGTTTCAGTTCACGATCACATGACGCAAGGAGAATGTCTTCAAGTTGGTGTGTGTTATTGAAGATATATATATATATATATATATATATATATATATATATATATATATAGTATTAACTAGAGGGTGAAATGTGTATTTATTTATGTAATTTTTATTTAGCCCTAGGCTTACTTGAGATCTTTATATAATACAGAGGGAATGTAGACACTGGAGTTTAGGTTGTGTTTGGTCAAACCTGTCGAAAAGAAATTAATTTCATGGGAATCTGTGTTTTAACTTGCCTGAGAGGAAGTCGATTTAAAATGCTACTCAGCAACAGTCTTGCTGGACTCAAACGGTAAATCATTCTGGGAAGATTGCCCAAAAATGAATGTATGCTATTTTTTAAGAGGAGCAACACCACACTGTAAATTATGTATAGCATTGCAAAGTACACCTATGAGTACATGATTCTTAACAGCATTGTTTTCAAACTCCTGCTCATTATTATTATTATTATTATTATTATTATGAGAGGCGTCCACATTAGGACATTTAAATAACACATTTATGAATGTAATTTTTTTTTAAATATAAAATCTATTGCTACACTAATGCACTTATCCCAGCATTTTACTACTGCTAGGTAGAACGGTAAAAAGTTTTTTCAGTACACCAGAGCCATGATCGTCCTGTCTGCATCACATCTGAAATTCAGGCCTCCCAGGAACTCCTTTACTGGCCCAAACATGTGAAAATGTCTTTGGAGCGAGGTCAGGACTTTATGGGGCTATGATGTGGCAATGACTCCCAGCCGAGTTCCTGTAATGTGGAAGTGGTGTTTGTGAACGACTGTGTGTGCAGTACAGTTCCCACAGACAGATGCATCTCTTCTGCAAGTTGGAGACAAGTTATCTGTCGATTTTCAAGGATCGGGCACTATATTCGCCAAATGTTAACAAGAACAAATGCAGTGGGCTTAGAGCCACGTCATCATTCACTAACTTCTTTAAAATGTTTGCAGCATTCAAATATTTTACTGCGGCTAAAAATCCCATCACCGTACTGTGCCAAGCAGGATGAAGAATTTAAATGCATATCCCACTTGGGCTTCTGTATAAATGTGTGTGCGCACATCCATACCCAGTTGCATCAGTTAACATTTAAATAGGCAGCTGAGTGCTCAGTGAAGCACGGCATGATGTTTCAGAAACAGGGGTCAGGGTTCGTAGTTATGGTACTGAAAACATCATGCACCAGGCAGCTCTGTGCCACTGAAGCACATTTCCTAATACATTGTATTTATTATAAATTGACTGTTGCGATCTATTCAGTACAAACTGTAAGTGTGTTTGGAAAAAAAAAGTACTTTAATTCACAGGTTTATTGATGCTGCCCTGTTGACCTAAAAGTGTTGGTCCAAAGTAAGTACACTTACAGTGTATAAGCATTCTGTATTTCATACGACATTACATTTGCATTACATTTGACGATCTGCATGACACTATTTGCAGTTAGGCTCAAATGGATGCCCTAACAATGCTCAATATTTGCATAGAACCAAAGCTGCATGTTACAGATAATATGCTAATATGCTAATACCCATTTGACTTCTGGGCCAGATGAAGTGAGGGGAGGACCCTTTGAATTGGAATGCATCTTAACTTTGACAGAAAGCCAAAAGGGATGAGAAAGCTCCCTCATCTAATAAGATGAATATGATACATATTACTGTAGTAATGGATATTACTACAGGGATTGTATGGCACTTTAGCCTGGGTCCAAAAGGGAGTAGATGATAAGAAAGACAGCAATGCTTTTTGCTTGTTTTTATTATTATTATTTTATCTAATTTTATTAATTTGGCAGAGTAATCATCCGGAGTCTTCATAAAGTAAATTAAAGTATGGCAGGAGAACTTCAGAAAAAATGCTATGGTACATCATTTTTTGGGGCAAACTAACAGCTGTCAGCTGGGATTGTCTTGGATGGTACCTTGATGTATGAACAGTCGACTTCAATCTATAGACAAACCTTTTGCCTCTTGATCTATCCACATGGTCCTGTCAACTTCTGGATGGCAAAAATGGATGTTACTTACCAATCGCCAGTGCCAAAACCCACATTCAAAACCAATCAGCAGGAAAACACACATGATAACATTATGTCAAGTTAAACAACACTTAACAGTAATTGCTTCTAAGTCGTTCCTCTGAACCATCTGTGTTGTGTTTCACTGCTAACGCAAGCCACAAAGCTAACTTTGTAAGTCGGTCTGGAGAAGATCGTCTGCCAAGTGCATAAATGTAAATGCAAATAGCATCTAACACAAGGCAGCATCCCAAATCACTCTCTAGCCCCCTGATCAAGGGCACTGCTTGGTGCATGGAACATGGGGTTGGACACCAGGCATAATTTACTAGCTTTCTGTTTTATGCTAATTGGCTAATATGCTAACTGTATTTGTTAAGGTTGTCTGCACATCTTTTATGAGGCGTACAGTAAAGCACAGCATATTCCATTAGGGGCGGTGGTGGGTCAATCTCTTAAGGCTGTGGGTTACTACTGATTGGAAGGTCAGGGGTTCAAGCCCCAGCACCAGAAATCTTCCTCTGTTGAGCCCTTAAACAAGGGCCTTAACCTTTTCTGCTCCAGGGGTGCCGTATCCTGCTTTGATTCCAGCTTCCTAACTGGGATAGGCAAGAAAATAACTTCATTGTGCTGTAAAGTAAATGTGACAAATAATTAAATTATTTATTTCATTTATAGCGTCATCTCATTTGCAACGTATCAGGGGTAGCTCGCTGGTTATGCTGATGGACTGCGGACCAGGAGGTTCCCTACTGTTAGACCCTTGAGAAAGGTCCTTCACCCCCAAGTGATCAGATACGATCAGGCATCAAGCTGGCAATCCGACCCTTTAAATAACTGCCACAGAAACAGCGGATGTATATCCATTGCCCGATGTGCCGGGCGGCACGTAGACGGAATCATCTCATTTGCAACAGAAGTTCTGATAATTAGAAGTACGCTAATGCTGGCAAGCGCTATCAAGTCCAGCAGGGATAGTCCAAGGAATAGTTTATAGTAGAGTATAGTAGTTTATATATAGTATTATAAAATGAAATATCCTCTGACACACTTCTCTGACGAAGCCTACCACATAGCTGGGACTCATGGCCGGTGCCATTCAAAATGAAAGCCTTTTAATGAATATATTATTGTCATATTCACTCACTCAATCATCTTCTATATCACTTTATGTTGCATTCAGGGTCACAGGGCCCTGGAGCCTATCCCAGGAGGCAGTGTACACCCTGATGCCAAACCATAGCAGAGCACACACATACACACATTCACACACTACGGGCAATTTGGGAATGCCAATTAGCCCAACCTGCATATCTTTGGACTGTGGGAGGAAACCAGAGTACCTGGAGAAAACCCACCAAACAGGAGGAGAACATGCAAACTTCATGCACACACAGAGACAGGAATCGAACCCGGACCTTGGAGGTGCAATAACAGTGATGAATGATGGAATGCATATACCATAAAATATACAAGATTTTTGCAATTAATTAAAATGAATATTTTTTTAGCAGTAATTATATGAAGTGACAGCTCAATTAATAAAATATTACATTTGTAAAAATATTCATATTTACTTTTAATACATCCTTTGCAATAAATTCAATGCTTTAATGCTTAAGTTAGGGGTTAGTTGGACTTCACAGATTCATCGAGATTATTAACATTCAGGAGCTACAGAAGGCAGCCAATATTCCAGGCATTTTTTGGCCTCCCAAAGATAAAAAGGAAGAAAGATCAGGTGTTGCCTGGAATAGTTGCACATGGGACTGCTCGTTTTTCTGCTCTGAGAACGATCAGAGGTTTAATACATATTTTTCCTCCTAAAACATCCGGCTAAAGCTAAACAAAGACCAAAAAAAAAAAAAAAGAAAAGAAAACCTGAACCACTGATACCAACAAATGGAGACGGTAGATCACGGCAATGTCAGAGTAGAGCTTGGCAGAGAGCAGGCCAAGGACATCAAGCTGACATTGGAGATGACATCTGTCCCCTGGGTGGTTTTCTTCTTTTACAGAAGCAATATCATTTACTAGATTAAGGCTACAATTTCACTTCTTCAGCAGACTCTAAAGTAAAGTAGAACTTGAAGGGATAGTTTGGGGTTTTTCAAGTCCGTCTAAAATCAGAATAAAGGTGCATACAAGTACAGTATGTGCCAAAATATACAGTACTGGAATAAAAAGAAGAACAATATTACCTTTTTGTCATCTTTAGTTCTCCTGAACATACACATTATTAGTGTGTTGATCTACCATGGTATGTAAGTAAGTGTTTTGCAGAAGGAGACGATTTGCTCGCGTAATGCAGGAACAGTTCTTGGCGGATCTTCACAGTTGAACAAACTCTACCTTAACATTCCACACAAGTATAGGTAGGCATCAGGTGGTGTAAGATCGGGGGAATGGGACGGGCATGGGAAGGAATTGTTCTCACACCTTTTTTAAACTCGGTCCCAACTCACGAAAGAAATGGGCATATTGCGAAATGAGCGGAACTTTCGTATGAGTGGAAATAATAATCAACTGTGAACTCTTTTTCCTCCATCAAGAGACCCATTTCCAACAACAACTGCTCAACACAACTTCCTTTTCACTAATGGGAACACGTGCGGCTGGAGTTATGGCCCATTGACAAACATAAATGCTTGTCAGGGGTACTGTATATTTTGGCTCATACTGTACATTACAATAGGTCTTGGTTCTTATCAATTTTCCTGCTCTGCACATTAACTGTAAAGTTTCTTAATCAGAACATGAGTACAACATACAGTATGGAATCAGAGCCAAAACACAACCCTCATTACATGGAAAAACACAATCTGTTCAGCAGAGACTCATATACTGTAAAGCTTCATTTAATAAGTTAATAATTCAAGTTGATAAGTTATGGTGTATTTACTACAATTTATTTCCCCAGAACTAACTAACTGTATGGCTATTTCCAGTTATGCAAGACAAAAGACTTCATGTTATATTAAATGGATGCATTCCCACCATGAGCCAAGGGTTGCAATGGTATGCTCTGGATCTACTACTGTACGACCCTGGATAGAGTTACTAATAGTAAATGAATGGATGGATGGACGGATGCATGAATTATTTCACTCCTGCTGCAGTGAGTATCTCACATAGCTTTTCTATTTCCATATCAAGACTTCAAATCCTTTTCACTTTCAAATCAATCCATAGTATTTACCTTTCCTCTATATGGCCAAGGTACTACTCTACTGTCATAAATCAAATGTTTAATGTCAGAATGCCCGTGTCAGCTAGTATCACTGTTGTCCATGGAGTGATTGGTTTTGCTTTGAAGTCTGGCTTTCCGAACAGTTTCTGTCCTATGCCATGTTAAAATTGTAAGAATCACTTGCCATGATCACCTTCATCTTCCTTATTCCAATTAATGACCAACATTCTGATTAGAGAATTCAACTTAACGGTTTTTATATGGATGCCGATCCAATAAGATTTACATTTACGGTTACATGCTTGAAGCGTTTAATCCATATACATTTTCAATTTATGGATTAGATTAGGCTTCACATATTTTTTTGTTGGTTAAAACAATTCAGTTTTATCTATGATTGGTTAGATGCTTTAGTATGTTTGTACGTAGAGGAAGCCAATCGGTACCCCTTCCTCAGCCAGATATCAAACGAGTTAAGTAAAGACTGGTGGAAGAGTGTTGTTCTCATTGAGCTTGGTCAAGAACTTATTTATTCCAACAAGAAAGAAACAATCAAATAAAGTGTTTACTCGGCTGATATTTACCTATTTTCATTCAAGGCGTTTGTTTACATGATGCAGTTTTATCCATATTTGGCTATTATTCCCATCATCAGTGGAATATTAGGGTCCATGTAAACACACTTTATGTCTTGAATAAATGTTTATGTGTTTGTCTCTCCTGCATGCCTCGGCCCAGTAAACGAAATATCGCACCTGCAACAACTTGAGGAAGTTGTTTTTCTTTGAATGGTTGGTAATGGCTGTGTATGCTCGAGTACACACACTTTACAGTGAGTCTTGGGAATGGCCTTTTGTTCAACTCATTCAATGCTAGAGTGCTTCATCAAATTGAGGGCACGAATCAACAGTTTCTCAGGCACAATATTACACCTGTTTCTTTTTTTTTTTCTTTTTTTTTTTAAGGGAAAACATGATGGCTTACCCTACAAGCCCTGCCAATCTTTTTTTGATGTGTTTGAGTGGCATGTTTTAGGGGGAAAATTTATTAAAACAGGCAGAGAAGCACTTCAGGTTGACTCAGTTGTTTGACATATATATTTCAAAATAATTGGCCTCGCACCTCCAGGGTCAGGGTTCGATTCCCACCTTGGGTCTGTATTTGTGGAGTTTGCCCGTGCTTTGTGGGTTTCCTCTGGGTACTCCAATTTCCTTCCACAGTCCAAAAACAAAATTTGGCACCCTGTCCAGGGTGTATCCGACTTGTGCCCTAAGTCTCTTGGGATAGGCTCCATGCGCCGTACATACGATAAGTAGTATAGAAGATAAATTAATGAATGCTAATATGAAATTCCATTACATCAAACTTCTAAGGATTATGCAGTTGTTTTTATCCTGTATTTAGGGTTGCACTGGGCCTATAGAGCCTATCCCAGGAGGCTTAGGGCATGAGGCAGGGTTCACCCTGGACAGGGTGCCACAGAAAAGGGAATTGAGTCTGGCTGGGAATCAAACTTGGACCCTGGAGGTGCAAGGCAATAGTGCTATTCACTACACCACCGACCATTAGGTTCAATTTCAAAAAAGAAAAAAAAATGCCAGTTAATACTGATGACTAATGATGCATGAAGATGAATAAAGAGCATTGTTTTTCCTGCTCCAAAAGCATGTGATCCAATTCATTTGAGATTGAAATTAAATTAGACCATGTGCTATAATTTGATAAAGAGTTCAGATAAACATTTGAGGGTTCAGAGGCTTTGGCCGATATGACCTACAGTAGGAAAAGACATCTTCTACAAGAGAAGTGATGAGCTGTCTAGAGTTTTTTCCTTTCTTTTTTAACTGCTAATCATATATAATGTATGTGCACCTTTTAGCCTTGCACTTCAAAGTACCCTTGCATTCCAAGGAGGCTCCCTTGGCTGTCTTCCCAGAACCCCTGATATCATCACTGTTTGACCGCACCAACGAAGATCATTTCACCTATGTTAATGAGCATGGCACAAGTCCAGCAACAGGTTGATGTGTTTAATGTTCCAAGTACTGTACACCGTCATGCTAACTAGCAGTTTAGCCACCTGCAGGGTTTAGAGGAACCTCTCTTCCACAACAGCCTGACAGGCGCCAAAGGGAATTCAATAGCAGTGGCTGTTGAGAAAATGGACATAATGCATTTCTTTGCAGAGGGCAAAGCAAAGTAGAGCATGATTACAGCCAAGTGAAAGCCAGGCAAGGCAAGACCGTCCATCAAATCTGTAAGTGCATCAGAGCCTTTGATAATCAGGGATCCAAATGCAGCAATCAGGGAACAGGCATCACCCTGGAGGATCTGTCCAACAGAAGTACTATAAAGTTAATAAATGGAGCATTATTTTTGCTTCTACTTTCAATTCTGTAAACCACGCATACTGTATTCGTCTTCTTCACTCCATTTTTACGGCTTCCTTATTTCCTGTCTGATTTTGCATGTTCATTTTATCGGTAAGTAAGACGAATAATAGGCCAGCGGAGTGTTGTTTAAATGTGCCCCATGCGCCTATCCCCAGCATGCCCCAGAACATGGTGAACCTCATAAAGAAGTGAATCATTGTTCCACATTGTGTACTTCACCACGATACTGTGCTTCATCACACTAAACTAGGATGTTTCTTTACTCAGTCCTGCTGCATTGCTGCCTTTCTTTTTTTGTTTTCCATTTGTCCCACTTATTTCAGGGTTTGCATCAGACTGAAGTCCTGTCAATAAAAAGAGAGCTAAATGTCCTGGAATGCAGGCGAACACTGAAGTTATTATCTAAAGCAAGAAAGCGCTGCTTCAGCTCCGGCTAAATGACAGGACGTAAAGAGAGAGACATGGGGGAATACAAAAGACAACTCCAACAGGGAGATTAAAAAAAGATGCTTAAAAAACGATAAAGAAATTGAAATCGTAAACACTCTTAATGTACAATACAGTATGATAACATACTGTAGTTCTACCAACACAAGAGCCGTATGTTCTATTTGCCAGAGCTGTATATTATATAATACATTTTTGTTTTTATATTAAAAAAGATGGAAACAATAGAAAAATTTCTAAAGAACATATACTGCATGTTAGACAATCTGCATCATTTAATGATAAATGTAAAAGCTATTATTTACCAAGCTTGTAACTCTTGATATGGTAAAGATTTCCTTAAGAAGGTGCTCCTTTAACATTTATGGAAGAAGTCTATAGTGTCAGCACTTTGCAACAAACTTAAAGTTTTCACCATAGGAAAGTCTATGACTGAGAATGTTCTGCTTTTTGCAGTTTTTTCTCCGAAATGAGTAATTGGGCCCAAACTCCATAACCTTTGTTCCATGCAACAATGTATTCCAAAGTTCAGCTGACACTCATATGAAGCTTCTTCAGTCCTCAGTTGAGTTGTTATATTTCAAAGTTTTGTTATTTTAGTAAAATACAGCTACAGTATACAGCAAGTTCCAGGGGTAAGGTTCCGGGGCCAGGGGTAGCTCAGTGGTTAAGGCATTGGACTACGGTTCGGAAGATCCCAGGTTCAAACCCCACAACCACCGAGTTGCCACTGTTGGGCCCTTGAGCAAGGCCCTTAACCCTCAACTGCTCGGATGTATATGAGATAAAAAAAAAAAAAAAATGTAAGTCGCTCTGGATAAGAGCGTCTGCCAAATGCCTAAATGTAAATGTAAATGTAAGTTCCCAGTTAGCCTTACACAACTGTATTATAAGTATACGCACTTATCGTCATTATAGGCATAATCCACACAACAACAAAAAAACCATGCAACGTAGCATGCGTTTTTAACTTTTTATGATTAAAATAAATTGCATTTTTCATGGGCGTAGTGGTTAGCACTGTCGCCATGCACCGCCTGGGTCTGGGTTTGATTCCCATCTCTGTGTGCATGGAGTTTGCATGTTCTCCCTGTGCTTAAAAGGTTTCCTTCGGTTCTCTGGTTTCCTCCTACAGTTTAAAGATCTGCAGATTAGTCATTAGAATGAGAAATTAAAAGTGAGTGTGTGTGTGTGTGCACTGCGATGGATTGGCACCCAGTCTCCCAGGATAGGCTCCCGACCCTGAATACAGAATAAAGCTGTATAGATGATAGTGAGTGAGTAAGTGAGTGAGTAAGTACACATTAAAATGCTAGATAGGGTTAAATAAGGTATCGTGAATGTTACAACATTGTACCTGTAAATCTGTGTTTCTTTATGGCATGTCATTCTTTAATGAATAAAAAGTGCTGGGTAGAAAAGAAAGAAATAAATGCAATAATAAATAAATAAAAACCTATAATGTTTAATTACTTATACATACTGTAGATCCTGCACTGGGGACATTTTAGATGAATCAGGACAAAACCACAATAAAGATTTTTAGATAAGTGTTGTTTAGGGAGGAGAAAGAGATTGCAGGTTATAAAAACAGTCTAACTAGAAATAAAGTGAACCTTCAAGTGTGGACTTCTCCAAAACTTCATTTATTTCATTATATCTTTTTTATTGTTATTATTT